>NW_010126701.1:39732-47641 GCF_000699245.1 Pterocles gutturalis
TATCCTTCTTGAAAGAATATTTTCTTAACAAGCCCTGGTAATGGAAACATTGACAGACCTGTATGAGGAGCAGCCCTACATCAGTGTAATTAGAACTGGGATCGGGGGGGGGGGGGGGATGCTTTTAAACTCTGATCTCTGATTTCAAACCATGTAATGAAAAGACTTGAATTTCTTAGTTTTGGCAGGGAATGAATTGCTACAGTAGTGTAATATTCTGAGCTTGACAAAAAGCGCTGCATTATAAATTGGAAACAGTGCTTTCCTATTGAGTGTATAATTGTACTGTTTCAAAAATAATAATTTCCTTGCTTATATTCTTAATTTGCCCTTTTCAGGCTTGGTTTCTTATTTTTTATGAAATGGTGTTTGTTTTTGTTTTTGAAAGCAAGAATTGTATCACCTTTTGAGACAGTCTGATGAAGTATGATTGTATTTTTCATCTTAAAGATGCTGGCTATTGTAAGTCTGTTAATGAGTTAAAATTAGTTTGTAGTCCTAAACACATTCCTGAATTGCTGGATTGTGGGGTTTTTTTAAATAATCTTCTTTCACGTACATGACTTCTCTCACCCACTACATGTTAGAGGTGTAAGAGAAAACAAAAAGACTAGAAAGATTGGCTAAGCTGAAGGGTTTGTTAAGCCCTAGTCATGAAGGCTGGGTGTCACTGTCATCAGGGTCTTGCTGGTCAAAGCAAGAACCTTAAGTTCTGGTATTTAAAGAAGGAGGTTATGTGTATATTACATGAGATACATTTTTTTTTTTTACTGTGTTACTCTTATTTGCTTTTTCTAACCTTCCAAGTTCCTATTTTAAACTTTGCTAGTGTGAATCTGAGATGTGAAAGTACTATATAAAATTACATGACTCCATGAAATGGAGTCTCCAGAAAAATGGCCCATTATTGTGAAAAAATACTGGAATATGGAAGAGTTGATGCCGCTTTCCCTTTGGCATAACTTACACTTCAAAAAAGGAAAAAAAAAAAAAGACCATTTATTTAAATGGAACACTCGGCAGATAAGGCTTAAAGTAGAAAGAAGTGTGATTCTTCTAATTGACAGTCTCTCTGTAACCTTGTAGTCTCATAAATTAACTGTTCTTAAGTATTAATGACCTAGGAAAGGCAGATGTCGTATCCAACTGTTAAATGTTTTTTTAATGCTTCCTTTTTTATTGAGACAGTTAATTCCAGGGTAAAGCCTAAAAACATTTCAGGAAAAAAACATTCCTAATGTATTCTTCAGATGACTAACAGGAACAATGATAGTATGCAAAAGAAACATGAGCATCTAATATTAGCTCCAATTTTTAGAGCTGGTTCTAATACATTGTGGGGTGGAGGGGAGCAGCAGTCTTCATCCCTTATGCCTTGGCAACCTGCAATCTGGCTGTGGGAATTGTAACACTCCATTTCCCATTGAGCTAAGCTCCTGCACGGCAGTGACATGTTTTGTATGGGTGTGGAGGGAGGAAAGGCAAATTAAGCCTGGGGAAACCCATAGCTTTGCTTTCTTGGGTCCCCTGGAAGAAGAACTGAGCATTGTGTGGTCTATTGCAGAAACCAAGTTAAACTGCTTGCAAGGTGACAGAATATTCTTTCACTGTCCCATCGGTGTCTCATCCTCACCATGCTCCCAAGGTCCAAGTTTTTCCTAATGCTGTAGATGAGAGCTGGGTTGCATCCAGCCCGAGGTGCGTGGTGCTGCTCAGTGTGCAGCCAGGGCTGTCGGACGGGGTCTGACCCAAGGCTCCTGCTCTGGCTGGCAGGGTTGCTAGAGCCTGTGCCAGTGCTTCGCTTCCCCTCGCAGCGTGTGCTGGATCACAGTCACTGCTCTGATGAATTCAGTCATCATTTTTAACCCAAATGTTGGAGTTAAAGCAGTTGTCTGCCTTCCAGATTTTCAAGGGGATTTTTGACTCTTGGTTATGGAGCTCTCTCCCTCCATGTCAGAAGAGTTTTTTCCCTATAATATTAAACTGTAACTTTGCAAGTTAGGACTGCAAGATCATTGAATAATTTAATTGACAACAGTGTGGTCAATTGAGAGCAAGTCTGAGGTAGTGATATGCTTGGCAGTCCAAGTCTTACTTGCTTCTAGGTCTGTGATTCAAAACCACAATATGCTTTTTGGAGGTCTCTGAAAGTTAAGCAGCCAGCTGAGGTCTATGTTGTCTCCTTTCTAAATGAAAGGGAGTTGGGAGGCGGAAGGGACTTCTAACAGACTTTGCTGACCAGAAGGAACTTGGTTGCACATCTACTCTCAAATGAGGAAGGATGGAATCAGTGAAAAAAAAAAAATTCTCAGAAGTTTAGAGATAGCATATGTAGTGCTGCCTCTTGTTGTCACTACGATACAAAGAGCTTAATCTTTAAAATGAGATATTTATTAGTATTGGAACCAAATTCTCATTGAAATCAATGAGGGTGGAGCAAAATTCTGCCAGTGAGAAATCATGAGAATGCTCGTACTTATTTGTAAATATTATGGTAAGACCAGTGAAGTAGTTATGGTAAAACAGTCACCTGGGCTAGGCAGTAGGCACCTGTATGATCTTGAGGGGTCCTTCCTATGTCTCCTAAATGGTTCCATTGCAAGATGAAATGCACTGTTACACTGAGTCTGCTTATATACAGAGTGAAGGCATGGAAATGCATTATCCTGAACCACAATAGAATTGTTTGCTTTAAAACCTGCTTTTTTCATGTACACATTTTCATTCTTTGGTAAAATACCTAATGGACTGACAAAAAAAATCTAGTAACCTTTGGTCTTAAGTTTAGCCTGTGACAGATTACAGTAACAGCAGATTTAAAAACTTTATTTCAGTGCCTCTTAGTTTTGTAACTATCTTTACACTGTACAAACTTTGCCACTAATAAACCCAAAGGTATGTTTTTACACTGCATTCATCTCTTAACGGGCTTCTTCACATCCTGGTCTCACATCATACGTTTGACACATTTTCCTAATTCTCACGGGTTTTTTTTTTAGTTCATTTCGTCTTTTATACTCCTCCCAACTGTGTCAGAAAGCAGTCATAAAAATGATTTATTTTTACTCTATATGGAAGTTCTGGGTTATTCAAGAAGATTATATGAGGGTTTTAGTGCTGACTTCATTAGCTGTGGTCCTGTTCTTACTCAAATCCTAGCTGCCAGAACCAGTAGAATAATGTCAGAGAATTTTTAGATGTGTGAAGTGATGTAATTTGTTTTGTAATTAAAAAGAATAAAAAAAAAAGAAATAAACCTTTGTCATTAATTATTACACAGGAAAACAAAACATTTAAATTTTTAAGAACTTTTATGTTGTGGGGAGCATTGGGAATCATGCCATGTCAAATATTTATCCATCCCTTCCAGACAAATTGTCGTGTGAGGTAAGAAAGAAAATGCAGCTAGAACTGTAGAAAATAGTTCTTACCACATGAATACATCTATCATTCTTACAAGGAGGAAAAAAATTGTGCTCTTCATTACTTGGAGGTGCTGGGAAGTAAGATGGAGACTTGTTCTGTTGTGGGAATAAATCATTTTGCCCTTCCTGTAACAGGTCAGTGTTTCTGCAGCTGCTTTTTTCCCTGAATATACTGCGCTTATGCAGCTGTCACTAGTAGCTTAATGGTTACCAATAACACCGTCTGTCCTTGTCACTCGTGAGAAAATGTGGAGGAGAGCTGAGCAGGGAGGCTTTCTCTGCTGAGAAGGGACCTCCGAAGGATCCTCCTGGATGGCAACATTCCGCTTTGACTTTGGCTGGAGGAGAAGTGTGCGTCTGTCTCATCAAATGGAACAAACTGAATTGTGCCGTGTTTGAAAGTAAAAAACTAAGTTTAGATAATGAGGGCTTTGGTCATTAGGCAATGAAATTAATACTTGTCTGTGTATCTACTAGCAGCATGATTCAAATCACAAGGAACAGATTTCTGTCCCCAAATGCAGCGTTGCCACTGATGTTATGTGTTCCTGGTAGTCTGAAGAGAGGAGTCCAGGAATGTTTTGCATGTAACGATCTGTAAGTTATCTGAGCTCTGCAAGTGACTTGTTCAGCTTATGTACAGGTACTTGCTCAGCTGGCATAAATGCTGGCTGTGGCCCTAAGGGCAGAGTCCAGGAAGACAGGTTCATGGTTCGCCCGTCAGTGTCAAGTGAAATGTCCTGGCCTCTTCCTGAGCTGGAATTTGAGCCTGCAACTTGCTTGGAGAAATAAATGAAAGAATACAAATGCAGATGTGTGAAAACAAAAATGCAGCATGGTTCTCACCCACCAATACATTGGGCTGATTAATTTGTTTTACGGTTTCCTTGAACTTGTGTCGCTGACCGAAGTAATGTTGCCGTTATCTGTGTTAGTTGTTTCATCAAGCTTATCTCGTATCAGGCAGTTCAACTATTTGCCTCAGTCAAGCATTCTGGATGCTTGTGGTTACATTCAGAATTACTTTTGCAAACCATTTAGGAACAGTGACTTGTTTACCCAGGAATAAGGTGAACAACTCCTCTATGTTTTTACATTAAAAAAAAAAGTCTGGTAAAATGGATTATGCATTAGTGGGTGACTGGTATCAAAAGCTGTTGGCTTCAGGCAGACTTCTGAGCTATGTTTGCCCCTTTTACCAACTACAGTAAAAGATTTGTGGATCAACTTAAAAGGGTGTTTTATTCAACAAGTTATTTGTGCAAATTAAGTAACTTACACTTTAATTTAGAGGAACAGGCTTCTGAAGTGGTGTTATACTAAACATTACTGAATCATAGGTCTGTGTGAAATATTTGCTTTGTGATTTTTTTATTTTTTTTTTTCCCCAGTGACAGTCTGGTTTTAAGCATGTGAAACTTCAGCGAAATTGCGGCAATTTTATTTAATTTTGTTGAATAAAGTCTCGTATCAGGAGGGAACCAGGAGGCTGTGAATGCTTATTGGTCATGATGTTAACTTGCATTTCGCTGCAATGAGAAAAGCTCTTAAGCAGTGCTTAATTTTGAGTACAATAATCCTTGTGGTTGTCAGTGAAACTATTCTGCTTAATGTTCAGTACACTTTGGTCTTTGGGAAGGGTTCTGGAATACCCAGTTCTATACAGTGTGGTATACTTGTCACATTATCTATAAGTGGATATTAAAAACAGAATTTCTGATACATAGCAGACTGGTAAACTTAGGCAAAGAAGTAATTGTCTAAGGACTGTGAGTGTTAATGTTAAAAATTAGAAGACTGGGAAGTTTTTCTCTTCCTAAAATCTGTTCTGTTTCAATAAATCATGTTTATTCTTGATCCCAGTAGTTTGAATTAATTTTGTGGACTTTTATCTCTCTACATGTGCAAGACTCAAGGGTATTTGAACTCTGGGCATTGGACAAACACAAAAAAACCCCAACAACAAACTGTAAATAAGCATAGCCTCTGTGGGTTTGTTTAGAAACAGGGAAGTGAGACCAGTGATTTTCTGTGTGGTGTTGGGATGATGCACAGTAGTTAGGTTCTGTGTCAAAACCAGACTTAGTCTGGGTCATGTTTTGAATTCTTTGAAACCAAATTTGCCCATTTGTTAACTAGTAGACTGTTGTGCTTGTTGATTCATTGTGGTTTGGAGGCTGAGGTGAAATACTTCTGTACATTCTGGAGGGGGTTCTTGTTCAGGTAGTGATTCAGTGGTTCTATACTAATAGAAGTGTAAGGTTAGAAGCTGAATCACTACCTGAACAAGAACACCCCCAGGATGTATAGCCAGTATCCACTCTTCTATACCCAATGGACATCTATGCCAGAATCTCTTGCTCTGTTTTTCTTAGTGTGTGGCGGTTCCAGTCCTTGTCTTGCTTAAGTAGTCTTGTTTAATCTCAGCCTAGGCAGGGCTATGGCTGTGCTGCTTGGGTGAGTTGTGCAACATACTAGAAACAGACCCAGAAAAATGGTTATGGAACTTAGTTTGAGCACCTCGTTACTCATTATCAAGTACCTGGGATTACTTGCTGAAGTCAAGTGACTGAAATAAAGCAAGTCCAAAAAAACCCCAATTCTGGTAATGTAAAATTCACAATAGCTCTGAGAGCTTACGTCTTACCTGGGTGAGTGCTGCTAATGTATCGGTACGTACAAAATGTGCTCTGTTCAGCTGTTGAATGATGAAGAACATGCTGTAGAATGAGGTAACCATTTTTAATTGCCCTGTGTTAAAGGGAATTAAAAAAACCTGATCTATGTCAAAGTAATTTGTACAAAAGCCATCGATATGATAGAAGCCATCAATGCCATAGAAATGTCTCTAAATGTCCTTAATATATACACGTGTTGTCTGATATGACTAGTTTCCGTAAGAAAACTGCTGAATATTCATTGTGAAACTGTAATAAAAAGTTTGCCTTTACCTGTTCCTGAGATTCTAAATTTTAAGCTACTTTAATAATAATTAAAAAGAACAACAACAATGAAACCCCCGCAAAACCTGCTAATCTTTGATTTTAATAGAATACTGCAGGCAAACACGATACTACTTGGTCATTCCTCATTATTGTATTTGTTCTTCATAGAGGTTTTTGCCAACATCAGTTTCATGAAGCTTACAAAAATGACTTTGTCTGCAAAGGAAAATATTTTTAAGGAAAAAGTAGGTAAACCAAATCAATTCTAAGAAGGCTCAAAGGGTAGAACTGAATGTTCCTCAAGCAATGACCATAAGCTTTGGCAGTGTTCAGTGTAGTGTTGCTTCCAAATAAAAACAATTTACCTTGACAGTACTGTCTGGTTAAGTCTGTTAGCATCATCAAGGGAGTTGTAGTTGTGTTGTGGTGATAGTAGTAAAGCCACTGTGCATCACTCTGCTGCTGTGCAGTTTTTTGGAGAACTAGTTAAATTAAAGACCTAATACTCATTTTAATGAGGAACTGCATAAAAAAAAAAAATTAAAAAGAAAGAGCTATACTGCTGATGAAGGGCTATGTTGAAAAGCATCAGATAGAATTTATGTTGGAGCAACTGTCAGTTAAAAGAGTAATTAATCAAGACCCTTATATGCCCTTCTTTATCTTGATCTGTATTAGGATCCTATAAATATGACAGTAGGCCTATTCTTCTGATTAATGACTAGCCTGAACCAAAACATTTGTAAATTGATCCATCAGATTCAGTTACTGTTTACGATTGGCTTTCTGTCTAATGTAATAAAATATTGCTATTTTTTTTTTTTTCTGTTCAAGGAACAAATGTTTTCGGAACTTCTGAGATTTGAAGGGTTGTGGGAGAGGTAAATGATTTTGCATGTCTTAATGACCAGAAAACAATTAAAAAAAAAAAAAAAAAGGAAAAAACCTCAAGGCTTTATTCAAAAAAAGCTTATCACATACATATGTATAAATATATGTATAAATATATAATGTGCATATTGATACACTACTAATACATACATAGTTATATATATAGAAGAAATAAAAGCAGCACAGTCTCTTCACAGCAGTTCACCACTATTATGTACATCTTGGTATATAAAGGTTACCCCTGTCTCTGTATTTTGTTTATTGCTCGTGTGAAGTTGACACTTAAGTATCATTAAACATTATATACCTTTCAGAATGCAAGGTGTATTTGTGGAGTGTACAGTTTGACTCTTCCTCTTCCTTCTTATTTCAGAGCCTCTAATACTAATTTTGGAAGTTTTTCATTAAAGTTTCTGACTTGCTCAGCGTTGGTCAGTAGATGACATAAATCATGTGTCAAAAGAACAGATTCTCACTAACACCCTGGAGTGTGTAAGCTGATTGGGCTCTGGCAGTGATTGTAATTGTGGTGGGAATGACAGGCACAATGCTCTGACCCTTCACTGTCGGTTCTGTAAAAGGTTGGACATAATATATAAGATTTTGGCTCCTGTATTTTTTTAGCATTTATAAATGCTAAAAATTTAT
>NW_010126702.1:0-1773 GCF_000699245.1 Pterocles gutturalis
TATATAAGGATGGGTGTGCTGTGCATCTTCTCTTCCAGACTGTGCTCTCTAACCAGCAGACAGGCAGACACCCAGCATCCAGAGTGCTGGCCCAAACCTGTGTGGCAGAGAGGGTTCACAGCCCTGGGTTTTGTTTACTCTGCTTCTGCAGGCACAGGAGGACGCTGCCACGGGGAAATTCTCTTTGTTTCTCGTGTGCCTCTGAGGGCCAGACCAGAACAAAGCCAGTGTTTATGTTCCCTGTCTTTCCCCGAGTAATCCACCCCAGGCCGTAGCCCCGGCAGGGCCCCCCTGTGCGCTGCGTCTGGGTGGACTCGGAGGGTTTCCAGCTGGCCCACGCAGGCCGGGGTGGTCTGCCCCTCCGCGGCTGCACCACCGGTCCCAGCCCACCCCCGTAAGCGAGAGGCAGGGGGTTGGGAGGCCATTTCTCTGCTCCCTCGTGGGCCTGTGCCGAATTGAAGATGGCCCAATAAACAAGGGGTGGGGGGTTTTCTTGTGTGCTGCGACTGCACTTCGGCTTACTTGAGCCAGCTCCCAGTGAGAAGGGATGGGCTGCTTTTAAATCTTTTCTCTTGCTTTTTTGGTCTCCCAGTATGCCAGACAGTCTCCAGAGAGCTGTGAATTGTGGGCTAGCTTTCAGGGCTTTCTCCTTGCTAGCAGCCTCTCTCTGTGAAGCTAATTAAACTTGTTTGCATTTGACAACGTGAAGAAGTTTCTTTAAATGACAACAATAAAGTATTTTTGCACTTTATGGCATGTGTCTCCTCTTTGGACTTGAAACCTTTGGGCAAGGTCTTTACTCCTATCATTTCTCTCCCTTCTCCCCCTGCCCACCCACATTCCACAGAGCCCATGCCTGGTGCACTTTCTACTCTTTGAGTAAGTTGTTAAGTTTCTGTAGGGAGGGGCAGCAGTTCAAGGACACAAGCCTAGTAGGACTGTTACATGAAGAATTTATATTGGTATATAAGAACACAGAGCAAGGCAGAAGACAAAGATGTTAGAGAGGTGAGATAGGAAAGACTGGCTACTTGATGCATCCACGTTAATCTTGTATTCAGTTGTACAAGGAGTGGTTGTCCATTCTGCCTGGAGGAACATTTGCTGAAGCAATCACTCCTATGAGGAGAGAAGAGACTCATCCAGTCTCATGCTCCACCGTAGCTGAATGGTAAAAAATACATAAGGAAATTATTTATTTTTTTCTAAGTAGGGAGTAGAGGTGATTTTGCTGCAGCAGAGCTGGGAAATCTGTCCCAGAGGAAACTGCAGGCATCAACAAGAAGTACAGATGTCATGACCTACGTGTAACCACTCCTTTTCTAGGCTTGCCCTGTGTGGCATTGTGTTGGGATCCCTGTACCAGGGGACCAGTGCTATTTACACAGGAGTGTGGATTAGCAGGAGGATGCTGGTGTGAGCAAGGCCAGTGTGGCTGTCTGTGTGTTCCTCCAAGTGGGCTGGTGAGTCCCTACGTTGAAGAGACTGCTTCTTGTGATCCGAATAACTGCTGCAGCCCTGCAGTGGAGGTAGGAGAGAAACATGGGTCTTGCCTACATCCCCAGCAGTGCCCAGCACTCTTGATGAACCCGGTGAACACAGCCACTTGCCTTCTTCTCTGACTTTTCTATACACTTCCACCGATATTGCAGTCTTCTTTATTGTCCCTTCTTGCCCAGATCTAGTGAGAAGCCAGCTCTGAAACTTCTGTTTCTGCCTCAGGCTGTTTACTATTATTATATAATATTATTATTACTTAGTAATATTATTATT
>NW_010126703.1:0-2776 GCF_000699245.1 Pterocles gutturalis
ATCTCTTAACATTCTGTGATTCTGTGAAATCTTTGAGCAACTTTATTCTTTCACAGTTGTCTTGGGATCTCTTGCTTTGCCTAAGCATGAAACAGATTACCTTTTGTCGTGATCTTTTACTCAAATAATCATGCTGCTCCCAGATGAAACTACAGTTTAAATTTTCTGATACAACTGAAAACAGTGTAACTTTTTTGGTTGCTTGTTGTTACAAGTAATTGGAAGAATACTGCACAACAACTCTTTAATATGCTTTTATCAGGTTTTTATCTGTTCTTTGGGAGTATTCCAAAAATAATACCATGCATATCTAAATGTGTGGTAGAGAAGGAATTGCTGTGGTTTATCCCAAATGCCTGGTCTGGAGATACTAATTTCTTGAGGTTATCATGGTCTCAGTCCCTAATTTTTAAAAGATTTATTTACTTTGCATATTTGCATTTATGTCATCTAATTCTATTAAGTCTACATCTCAATAATGTAATGTTTCTTTGTGATTAGAATAGATACTTAGTTACTGTCTCTTCCTTCCCCTTAACTAAGAGTTAAAAATAAACCTGTAAGACAATGGCAATATGGAACAAATCTCTGGCAGTAATCAAGCTGGAAGCAAGCTGGTACTTAACCAGGGGAGTTCTGCTTTGGTGTGCGTGCAGCTTACAAGTAGTTGTTGGAAAATTTAAAAATGAAAAAATGCATGTGCAGTCTTTTCAGGAGAAATCTTCCCTGTGAGTAATAAACACACTTTCCTTTGATAGACAAGACACTATGGAAATTTTAATCTTGCGTTGGGGGATAATACCAGCTTCCTTAAAATATAACTTCAAAGCTGAATTTTCTCAAATTCTGCATTTTCCCCCACTTTATCCTTTTCCCCTTCCCCTCCTCCAGTCTTTCTCTTAATATTCGCTATGGGCCCAAATTTGTATATGGCATTATTATAACCTCATGTTATAAACCTGAAAATTTTAAGATGAAAATAATGATTTGTTATAAAAAGCCTGACAGACTAATTACAGTATTGCATTAATTATTATCTTATTCAGCTCTGTTCCTCTCACAGCTTTCTTTCACAGATCTGAGTTTTGGGGTTTTTAATTCCTATTGACACTGTAATTTTGAGAGAGAGAATGTACTTGGGAACAATATATATAAAATCAAGAAATAAAAATAGACAGATAAACAGTTTATTTCTAAAATGTTGCCTTGGACATGTTAGTAACAGAAGGTAAGTAGTTCTGTTTAAATGCGATGCTTTGTGGATCTTCTGGTGAGTGTAACACCTATATACAGTATGATACAACTCTTGAAATCTTCCCTTTCTGTATGCCTTTATAGCATGTATGAAATAGCAGTCATTAGTTCATAAATTTGTGCATTGTGCAGCTAAGTTGGTACGTCATTGATGCATTTTACATCCTGAGTTTTGTTTTTTTCTCCCAAAATGTATGCAATTCTTATAATGATTCAGGTATAGATTGATGTCAGTGCTACAGTATAGCTTCAAGACTGCAATCTGAACCTACTTTAGAAAAATACAATTCTTCAGACATGGTGAAGCTGAAGTTGAATGGAAGTCCTATTAGTGGTGAGCTACATGTAAATATTAACAAGGAAAGAGTTCATAGCAAGTCCTGAGTTTGGGAAATTGAGCATGATAATTTGCTGAAATAATGTCTATCTTTAAGATATGCAGATGCAATAATTTTCGGTTTTTATTTGAACTTTTAAATGGTGCAGAAGGTGCCTGGGTTGGTCTTTAAGCAAGAAAGTGTTTGGAAGTTTTGCCAGTTATCATTATAATGGATGTATGGTAATGAAGGAAGTAAGATGAAAGATTAATTGGACTGAATGATTGTTCAGTCATTCAGGCTAGGCTAGCTGCTGCATGGTTTGGTTGTTAGACGTCTCAAATTGCATTGCCTTAGTTCCTGCACTTGGTTGGCTGTCTTCACATCTTAACATAGTTCAGGGAATTAGTTTCTGACAGTTGGCCTTGTTTTCCTTTCTCAGGATGCTTCATCTGCAGACATTCGGAAAGCATATCGAAAGCTTTCGTTAATTTTACACCCAGACAAGAATAAAGATGAAAATGCAGAAACACAGTTTAGGCAAGTAAGTGCAATATGTGGCAATAAAAGTTTTGGGGAAAATAGAATTGGAATTTTTTATCGTGGTGTTGTTTTAGTACCTTTGAAATGACTAAGATGAACATTGAATTACATTTTTTCCTGATGTAGCTAGATTAAAAACAAGTACCCTTATTTGGAATTAATTTGTCAAATAACTCAGATTTAGTATTTACCTGTATATTAAAAAGAATATGATCATAATACTTATTGGAGGAAAATATGTTTTGCACTTTATGTAAGACTTTATAAATAGTCTTTTCAAAAGCAGTAGCTAAAATTTCTGATCAGTTCTCAGTGCAAGTCATATGTAAGCATAATTTAATGAAAATTATTTCAGTTTCTGAATTTTCACATTTTGAATCTTTAGAGTGAAACCACAAGACTGTTGTAATTAGCTCTACCTCTAAAAATATACTGCTGATGACTAAATACAGGCTACTTAATTTCAGTAAGATCTTTAGGATGGAACAAATTATACCTTTTATTTTTAAGGTGTAACTGAGACAAGACTCGGTTTGGCAAATGTGAGGAGGGGGAAAAAAGTTTTGTAGGAGTTGCTTGCTTGTATATCTGATGGCACTTTGTCTATGAATATGTCACAGTTTCTTTTGCATGCGAAGTTTGCTTCTCAGTGTTGTAGGGAA
>NW_010126703.1:2807-30917 GCF_000699245.1 Pterocles gutturalis
AAACTAGCAAAAGGCATTAACTGGCAAATGTAAAAATATGATACTTCTATTCAAACTTTATAAACTCTATCCTAAAGTGAAGTCTTTTCTGTCTTTTTTTTTTCTTTTTCCATTTTTGTTTTAGTTGGTGGCCATCTATGAGGTTTTAAAGGATGAGGAAAGGAGGCAGAGGTGAGTTGCTTTGCACAGGTTCTTAAATAAAGCATTCATGCCAGTGATATCTTGAAATCCTGTTTGACTTAATTGTAACTTCAGGTTATTTTTTGAATAATTTAAGTTTGTAATTCTTATGTAGCTGTTTAATTAAAGATTGTATGTGGCTTAAAGGGGAAGCTCGTGTGTATTTTTGTGTGATATACTGGTTATTCTACTTTAAAACTAGTATTTGAAAGAACTTTAAAAGCTAGCTGTTATTTGGAGCAATTTTTTAACAATTAGCAATTATATAATTTTTGGTGGATTGTGTCTATTATCATTGCTTGTTTTGTTAAAGCTGTGGTTGAAAATATAGGCTACTGATTCAGCTGTCAATCATATATCAATAAAAGGTTTGTTGCATGATATTTAGGGATTATTTCCATTGTACGTCATCTTCAACATTGTTTTCTGTTGTTTAGTTCATTGGTTTTTTTCTTTCAGATGTATTTATTATCTATAGTACTGTAAATTTTTATGTAGATGGCAGAAAATTAGTTTGATTAATTGATAGTTGTCCTTGCTGCTTCAGGAGCAGGTCCGGAAGTACCTGAAGGGAACAGGATTGAGAACTGGGGCTGATCTGCTCTCTGGAAGATTGTTTTGAACTTTTAAATTTTTTTTTTCTTTTCAGAGGATGTGAATTTAAACTAATGGTTGCCAGGAAAACTGGGCCACTGAAAGAGTTATGCTTTTAGGTTGAAGTTTTAGTAAGTCGTCTTTTGGCTTATAAGTCTTTAAACAGGGCACACACGACATTTCTTGAAGGTTTTTTGGCTTTGTAGATGTCTTGGCAGGAGTCCAGGTTTCCACTGCTTGAAAAGTGAGTTTTCCCCAAATTTTTTGCACTTTTTTGTTTATGACATTGTTTAAATACACTTTGTGATATTGCCTCTCTGGAAATCAGTTCTAGCATGGAACTTCTAGATAGCAGTTTTTGCATGGAACTGCGATGCAGTAGCTTGTAAAAAGTATATTTTTAAGCCTTATATACATTATGAATGTATTTTACCCAACTTGTTCGTGAGAATGTTGTTAATTAGTACAGCACAGTAATTGCAAATGAGAAGTTAAAGCAGTAGTAGATTGTTCTAGCTTAGATTTATTTCATTGTCGATAACTTTTTTGTCCATAGACATTGTCATATTTTTCTTGCACCATCTGCATGTGTGGTTGATACTGCTTCTATAGTTGATTAAATATAAATGTAGTGGATTAAATAGTGTTTACCTTCAGAGAATTTTCTGGAAATAATATGCAGAATTTAGAAATAACATGTAGAATAGCAGAGCTATATGGCCTCATTTCTTGGAGAAAACCTTTATTGATCAGATTTATTACACAGTCTAATGGTAAACTCTTACTTGTAAATGTAAATGCTTGTAAATGGAGGGGAGCTTGTAAATGGAGGGTGGTCTCTTCTGTATTCTGTAAGGCATCATTGTTGCATGTCTTCAAAATAAGTCTTAAGTAAGTGTGCTAGGAGCTGCTCCCTCTATAATAATGTTTCTGTTGTAAGGTAACTCACAGGTTTCTTGCAACCGTACAGCAAAGGAAAGGGGAGAGTGGTTGCTTTTTGGGATCTTCCTACTTCAAATGTTGATATTTGGCTATGCGTTGTGTGAGGTGATGGACCTAGTGGAAGAGGCTCAAAGTTTATTGTCATGCCCATGCACTGGGGAGAAGCTATGCTTCACTCTGTCTCTCAGGGCTTATCAACTCAGTTTTATCCTGATTTCAGAGACACTTCCTTGGGTCTGCTGTAACAAGGCTTTCTGCAGATTTCTTCCCACCCCTCCGCCCCCCCGACCTTGGCAGTGTGGTAGCTTTTATTTCTAAAGTAACTTAAAGACCTGATGGAGTGAGATGGAAGTTAGTTCCCTTGGATCTAATTATACCCTTCCTCCATGTCTCGGTGAATGTCAGAGGTGTTAATTGTTTGTGTGCGTGTACAGAAACAGCATTCTAAAAAGGCGGGTATGTTGGCCAGCTATATGTAATTATTTTTCTAAAGCCTTTATATTTTCATATTTAGCAGTGAATTTTTAATTTATCTGAAATACACTAATAGTAGTAGTAGTAGTACTGCAGAATATAGTAATATTACCGTGTTAGTACTTTTCTCTTACACACTTTGATACATAATCAAAACATTCTACTCTTCTAACATTAAATGTACATGTAGCAGTGTTTAACATTAGATTAAACATTCATGCAGCAGAAGATAATATTTTATGTTTTTTATACACACAGCAGAGTGTGTGAAATTCTACAGAAAAATTTATCTTTAGGCTATGTAGAGATCAGTGCATCTGCTGAAAATACACTTTAGGGCATTTATTGTTAAATCAATTTGGTGATGATAAATTTCATTAGTCTTTGATTATTTTTAGTTTATGAGAAAGTAGATAGTTTTACGCACTTCTATTAATTGTAATTAGGCAAAAATCTTAGATTTTTATTTCATTGTTGGTTACCATTTTATGGAGGTTTTTTTACCCAGCCAGCCTCTGTTAACAATGTGGGCTTGATTACAGGAAGCGTTTGCAAAGGAATTAAGATATACTTGTTTAGAGTAAGAAGGGTGTTTATCTTAGCTCTCCTTATAATTAAATGTCTGTATTCATAGGTGTAAATTGTTCTGGCTGGTGTTGCACTGCATGTCTTTGACAGTTTGAGGAAAAAAGGCCCCCAAAGTAAAAAACGCCAGTGTAGTTTTCCTGTAGTTCAGAATAGATGTCATTAATTCCAGGTTATAGTATGCAAACTATATCAGATCTCTGAAACTATTTGAAATATGAAATGCAGTGGCTCTTTTAAAGGGAAAAGTATAATTATATTAAAATAGATGATACTGTAGTTAGCTACTACACTTAATAGATTTTTTTCTTGCAATGTGTAATAGATTCTACAAAGAGCTCTAAGAACTATTTCATTAAACTTCACAGAAGAATGAATTTTTAATAATCTTGCAATTGGCTACTTGTTAGCACGATTTTTTTTCTTGCAATGTAATATATTCTGCAAAGAGCTCTAAGAACTATTTCATTAAACTTCACAGAAGAATGAATTTTTAATAATCTTGCAATTGGCTACTTGTTAGCACAAGACTAACAAGTCTCATATGGAATCCTGAGTTTTAAAATAGATTCAACTGAAGTAATAAATGGGGATTTTTTTTTTTTGAAGATTCAACTGAAGTCATAAATGGGGATTTTTTTTTTTTTGTCTTTTTGTTTCTGTACTGGTGCTTTGGGTTTTTCTAGCTTGCTGACTACTACATTTCAGAGACAACCGGCAGGCATACTCATATGTCAAAGATTTGCTGCATTCTGTGTACATATGTCTGAGGAAAAAATATTGCAAATGTATTTTTCCTTTTCAGCTTAATTTTTTTTTCTTACATAAAGAATTAATATAGGTTGCCTAAAGAAGAATGCTTTGTAATTAAATTTTGAATGTAGTTCTTGATCCACATGGATTAACTAATCTTTCATAGTTAACATAGGTTTCTATAAAGCAATTATTTAATGAGAAATTTGCTTGTAATTAAACCACATCCTAAATTTGGAAACCAAGATTTAAAAATTATGGGAAGCTTCGGAGATTCAGTAGGATCATTTTCCAGTTGAAAACCTAAAAATCATTGATATCTCTATTTTTCAAATACAGAGCTTAATTACTATTGAAAGCAGTGATTTATCTTTTAACAGTATATATTCTAAAAAGTAGGTTATAATAGAAGCTATCTTCCCTTAAAATGGCCAGTCGTGTGAGCCATAATGCTCATTGATAGTAAAATCAATAGAGCATTGATTCTGAGACTTAATCCTTGGAGACTGTTGTTCAGAACAGCGGACATAGCGTAGTAAATACAGAGTGCTGTTTAAAGTGTTTGATGCAAGAGACTCTGCTGTCTTAATTTATTTTTTCTTAACAGGTAATTTATAATAGAACATGGTTGCCAAACATCAGTTTGCAATGTTGTTTTACGTATTACTATATTGTTGCCATTAGCATATATAGACCTTCTTTAATCAGTAGCCACATTTTCAGTGCATCAGTTAACAAGCCTTAGTGTATAAGAAAGGCAAAAACTTAATAAATTTATAGTAGTATTTAAAAAAAATATTTCATGATTCTACATATATTTCTCTGAAGCTTTCAAAGGAAGAGCATCTTTTGTGAAAACTTATCAATGTAATTTGTTTTCGAAATGGTATTGTTTCTAAAATATTTTCTTGTATTCTAACAAAATGTTTAGCAAATGCATGATTTTTAAATGCTAAAACTTATGCTTAATTCTTAAAAAGTTAAGTAGAACTTTTATTTTTTGAAATAACATGCTAAGCAATTTTTCTGAACAGAGTTTGTGTTAAGGCATCAGTAGTTAGTTCATTCTTACTGGGAAAGGAAAAAAGTTATTGCTTCAGATTTTACAATAATGGATATTAATCTTGGTATTCTCATAATTGTTGTGGAAGACAGAATTTTGTAATATGATTTTTCCTTCTGCTAGCGTTCAAAACACTGCAGAATCCTGAGGTGTTAAATCTTTTGCATAGAAATAATGGTGCCAACTTGAACAAATATTTTATCAGAAATCAGCTTTTCTAGATGCGCTGAATTAAAGTATATTTTTAATTGAAAACCATTGCTTCTTTTTCTGTTTGAAAAAATGAATTTGCTTGTGGAAATTTTTTTTAGTACATCTCCAAGGTATCAATTTAATAACTATCAAAGTAGCTAGTGCAGTTGTTGCATTTAAATTGATTTACATGTCAAGACTGGCAGTTTAGCAGCTGCGCTATTATTCCTGGATCGGTCAATTTACTTGAGAAAAACCTACTACTGAGTTCTACTGACCTGCATGACAATATAGGCCCTATTTCTATTCCTGTAATTAGGCCTGCGACTAACTCAGAATATTTTTAATTAAAATATTTTGGTCAATGTGTTGCACCAAATTAGGCCTTTCAGTGCAGATTTAATTCTGGAAACGGTGTGATTAGAATGTGTAATGAGTTGTGTTCAATTTAAGATTAACAGGTTGTACATTTTGAACATACAGGTTTTTGAGTTTACTGTAGAGATGTTTGTTTGATCCTTTACTCTGAAAAGTTAACAAGCAGAAAAATCTGTTTTGCATGTCTGTGGTTTGTTTATTTTTAAATTGTTGATGACATACTGTAAATAAAAGAGCCCAAACATACTAAGATATTTCAAGACATTTGTATGAAGAAAAACTGACAAATTGTCATATAATGGTCTTTGTACAGTTAGTGGTGTTGGTAAAGTTAAACAGTGTTAAAATAGGTTGATTTTGGAGACAGCTTTTCAAAGAGAAAATCAAACTCGTCTAGCTGTGGTGAACTTTGTTGTCTAACATCAAAATCAAGCCTTTAACTTAAATTCGTATCTCACAGGGAAAGGACGTTAAGTCTAGCAGCATTCTTTTACTTAATGGCTATCATGCTACTAAAGGACAAAACAAAAGCAAAGATGCCTCACCCCTCCCCCAAACACTTGTGCTTTTCATTTGTAAAAGAAAAAAAAAAGTTTAGAGTGTTTGAGCCTTTTGTTCTTTGCTACCTATTTAGTAGTTGGTGGTTTGTTATTTACTTCTGTCATGGAGACCTGCCCACTGATTACTAGGCAGGTAGAACATATCTACATTTCTAGAAGTCTGTTATTTCAGAAGTGAATGAGCTGGGGGTTGGGAGGGTGTGTGGCGGTGGTGCAGGAGCAATTGAATTACTTCCCCCCGCCCCCCACCCCAGGACTAGATACATTTCGCCAGCGTTTGGTTCTGGATTCTGTTTGTTTCCAGATGCAAGGCTAGCAGCTGACAAAACAAGGCATTGCTCTATTAACAACAACAGCAAAAAAAATTACTAAATGATCTTTTGTGTGTGTATTATTCAAGTGGTCTGTGGATTGTAATTTGTTTTGGTTTATAATTGGGTGGTTTGGCTTATTTCATTTTTAGCTCTTCATTAAAGCCTTTTGTATTTGCCACTGTAGGTATGATGATATTCTGATCAATGGACTACCAGATTGGCGACAGCCTGTATTCTACTACAGGCGGGGGAGAAAAATGAGCAATGCTGAGCTGGCATTACTCTTGTTCATTATAGTCACAGTGGGTCATTATGGTGTGGTTTGGTCAATCTACCTGGAAAAACAGCTGGTAAGTATTGGTAATAAATCAAACTTGCTTCAATTATTAGTGTTGAATTTCCTGCAGAAGTTTGCATATTATAGGGATCTCTACCACTTTCTCTGTTTTGAATTTGGATTTATCATATTTTAAAAGGATTATATTTAAAATTGTGATAATTATAGAATTATATACTCAACATATCGGAAATAGTAATCTAAAAACTACATAATTTTTTATGGAATTGGTAATAAATAACAAGAGGTGGTTTTTCAATTTTTAACTGTAAGTAAGAAGAGGAATAAAAACTCTTCTATTGTCTGTTGGTGCAGAATCATATGCTACTGTAGTTGTGTCTGTGGTTTTCCTGAATGTTGTTTAAAAAGAATAAGTTTTTATTCATTTAAAAGTCATACTTGCTTTGCCTTTGTTCTTAGCTAAATGCTTTTTTGTTTTGGGTTTTTCTTAATAGCATAGGCACTGGTAAGCAGTACAAACCACCTTTTTTTTTTTGTCACATAAAAATCTATTGCACTTAGTAGAACAGAAAAAAACCACAACCATAACTTGAAAAATATTCATACGTTAGCGTCTATTTACTTTTTTAATTTTCCACTGAATTATTGAAGTTGATGAATTAGAAAGGAGGCAAGTTGAATGCTTTCTCTTCTTAGAAAACTTTGATTGCTATGGAGATACACATGAGTGACAGAACTGGCCTTCATGTGTGTTTAAAGACTGGATACCATGGCAACAGTTATTGTTAAGATAGATCATTTTACTTAATCATGTAGGACCCCTAGACACATTTGCATAAATGCTACTCTACTGTTTACCCTTCAGAGAAGAGTCCCAGTAAGATTTGTGGTTTACATGTTAATGATAACCTGTAACCGTAGTTCTTTCTACATCAAGGATGAACTGCTTAGCAGAAAAAAGAGGGAGAAGAAGAAAAAAACAGCCGGCAGGAGTACAGATGAAGCCAAACTTGCTGCTCTAGACAAAAATGAAAGGTGGGAAGGAACTCTCTAGTTTTCTGTCAGCTACTGGTTTAGTTCTGTCATTTTCTCCTTGCATCTTTGAAATATTTTATGAGAAAGAATAACTATATTTGTAGTAACAGCCATTGCTGATATAAAGTGTGCCAGTGTAGAGATGTTTTCAGGTTTTGATTTGTAAATAAATGTGTAGTGTTTATTCAGCAGATCAACAATAATTGAAAGATTAAGGCTGAATTACATATATATGGCATATAGAAGGGTATTATTTCTACAAGTTGGTTTTAGAAGATTTTACAACTTTTTCCATCTTTGAAGATTTTTGCCTTTGATTACAGTTAACAAATTTCAATTTATTTAAGATTTGGTTTATTACCATAGCAAGAAAGGAGGTTTTACGGGGTTTTAATGCTTGCCTGATTTAATACTTTTTATCAGATTAACTTAAAAACAAGCATGTTGGTAAAGGCTTCTAACACCATTGTTTGTTAAGAAACACATAGGGAAACAGTGACTCTCAGGACACTCAGAAGATACCACCATTTCTTCTATTGATTCATAGAAAGAAATAAAGGCTTTAAATAGTTCATACAGCAGGGGCATGAACTGGATCAATGCAGGATGGAGCTCAGAGACCATTCTGCCTGTTGTCTTGTCTGATGACATCAGTGAGTAATGCTCCAGTGAACTGCAGATGACATTAATTTTTATGTATAGTTTTGTTTATGCTACAGTCTTAATATCTGGTTGTCAGCACTTGTGAACACTTGGTTGAGGCTTGAGAGTTTTTTGATTTTTTTTTTTTTTTAAACTGAAACGATTATGTGGCTTACAAATGTATTTTCTTGAAGAAAGACCATTTTTAAGAGATTAAAATACAGCAATGGGTAGAAGTTAGTTGCTACTTATTTGTATTAAATATTCAAAATGTATCTTTAATGTTATGTAGTTACATGTTTTTATAAGAGTTGACAAGTGCTAATCATCTTAAAGGTTAATGAAAAAGTTCTGACTTTGAGATTGTGTGGCAGTAATGAAAAACTTACTGTTTTATTTGACTGCAGAGTACTGGACAAACCACAGTGGCATGACTTACTTCCATGCAAGCTGGGAATTTGGTTCTGTCTCACTGTGAAAGCTTTACCTCAGCTATTCCAGGTAATAGTAATGATTTTAAGTTATATTACTTTATTTGGCTTGATGGTGTTGTTATGTATAGTCAGATGTGTAGCACTTGCTCTTATGAATTTTCTGGCTCAATCACATACCTTTTATATATGTATATATATTTTATATACAAAGAGTATATAAAATACTCTTTCGAGGCAAATGTAGTATTGTAAATTTGTCAAAATATGATTACATTTTAAGTGGATAGCAATCTTAACGTGGTAGGGAATTCAGCATCAGTTCCTGCCAGGCAAAACTACAAGAATAAATGATGGTAGAGGGATGATATATGTACATCTAATTAGGAATAGCAATGTCTTTTAAGCGATCTGTTAACAAAAGTATTTTTATCTCAAATAGGCAAATGCTATGTTTTCATAGCAAATATTAGTATGTCATTTAAATTTGGGGGAACGGTGCAATTACTTTTTTCTGACTGAGTGAGCTTTTTTTTTGTTGAGTCACTGGATAAGGATATAAATTGATACCTGAAATTACTAAGGTAAAGTAACGAAGGTATGGTTGTAATTCATAAACATAAATGTGGCAGACAAAGTTGTTGTTTTTTAATCTAATACTATAAACTGTAAAATTTAGTTGATATTCATCCGATGTTAGTATTGTCAGATCAGTTATCAGAATAACTTTAATATCACATGTTCTTTCTTTTCATTTCCCTTGAATACACCCTTTTTTTTTTAATACCCTCGTCGCTGTTAATGAATGTGGATTTGGGAATGCCAGGTGGATTTTAGAATATTTATAGAAATATTGAGTATCGATTCTGAAGTATAAATAGCATCAATGTTCAGCTTCTGTCTCTGTTCAAACTGGAAAAAGCATATAATTAATAATTCTTGATCTGTTAGTGAAAGGCTTATAAAAGTTATAAATGCATTAAAGTCTGGTCTTTCAGCATCCATTTTTATAGCCTTTAACTTTTCCTACACAGAGATGCAAAAGTTAGTATCTCTTCCTCTTTTAAAAGTTTCATCAGAACTGTGTGGCTATTTTATTAAAGAAACCTTTCGTTTTGCAAGTTTTTAAGGCAAAAATGATGATGCTTAATTAAATAAATTGTTGTGGCTAAATTAAGCTTTGATGTTCATCCCTCATTGAGGTGAGTCAGATGGAAAATAATTAAGTTCAGGAATTGCTGTTGCTGCATTTTTGAAACTTTCTTCATAATTATAGTACTTAATTGCAAAATATTCAAAATAGTATAAAATATAGGAAGATTCATGAAAAAGTTTAAGTTAGGACTTCTTATAATCTTTCTAAGCTGTCATTTTCTTGTTTTTCTGAGTTTAAGGTAGTCTGTTAAGAAGTCAGTATCACAAGTTTCAGATTTGCTGTTCAAAAAGCAGCTTCTATATCTGCCAGAACAGGCAGAAAATATGAATACAAGCAGAGTGATTAAAGTGTATTTTAAATCCATTAAATTAATGGTAGTGGGAAAAAAGCTATCCAATAACTCGTGGAAAATTGGAGACCAGCAAGCAGGGATTTGGTGTCAGGGGAAGCAGAATATAGAGGAATTCAAAACTGGAAGGCTTTGGAGCAAGGAAGATGCAAAGAGAATGAGGTTCTGGAGTAAATTACCCCATATGTAAATTACACTACTGCTTAACTCCAGAGTTTGTTTTGTTGTTGTTTAAGATGACCTCCAATTATGTAAGTTAAAATGCAATAAAATATAAGTAATCTTCAATATTAAGAGTATCAGGACCTCAGGTAACTGAGATGAATTACTGTAGTTTATTAGTTAACAATAATTAAAGAAGTATCACCTCTTCTGAAGAGTGTAAAAGCCAACAGTGACCTCATGTTGGAGATCTCTTCTGAAATGACAGTGCAAAAGATACCTTGTGTGTTGTAGCTACCTCAACAGAGACCTCAGCCCGTTTTTGAGTTGTATTTAAGGTTTTACCAAGTTCTGCCTTAGTTTCAATTACCAACATAGAGCAACAATGTATCTGTACTTATGATTGTACTCTGGTACAGTGATCCTGTTTTGAATGTAAGTGCTTTTCTCTTCAATAATACACTGACATAGGCTTTAGATTTCAGAGTATTTCAGGCTTTTGGTATAAGCAGAATCATTAGGGCAGCTTGTCTGTAAGATAAGACTCCTACAGATACTAAGTAGTGTTATATGTGCTAGTTACACATGCAAATTATTTAACAAGGTGCTGCAGTGGTTGACATAAGGATGGCTGCTATGGAAATAACTTGTTGACTCTTAAGTCTACTTAATCATTTACATTATTTCCAAAGGTGGCTGCCATTCGTTTGCAACTAATGTAATCGTAGATTAACATCTGTATCTAAACAAAGCTAGTTTGGGACAGAAGAGGCTAAGATAAAAAGTATTTAAAATACTTTAAAATAAATGTTGCTTCTGCTACTGAGTTTTTCAAAGCCCTGTCAGTGAAAGAGCTGAACTGCTTCCTCAAATTAAAAACACAAAACCACCTGCCTGGGTACACAAGTTCTTCCTCAAAGGAAACTTTATTAAAACCAACAAACCCCCCCCCCCCCACAAAACCAAATCAACAACTGAAAAAAAAAATCCCAGCAAAACAAAAACCATAAGGAGAGGTCAATTTAAACTTTTTGTGAGTTCTTGTATTGGTTGTCTTTACATCCATTTCTCCCCCCCATTAATTAATGTGAATGTTCTACTTAACAGCAGCTCTGTCTGAGGATTCAGGTTGCTGAGTTTTTGCCCATGCTTGGCTCTCATTTATCCAATTGAGTGTCTTTCTCCTGCTTCCCCCTCCTCCTTCAAAATGTCAGATTTCAGAAGGAGGCACTTAAAATAATTAAGGTGGGCCTTTACAGAAGAAAAATGCTTTGTTTTCATGCCCTTGTGATGGCCTGTGCCATTTTATTGTAGTCTGCATTTTATGTCAAGAAACTGGAAGAAAAATGGGTGAGAGGAGGATAGAGGAGGATGAGAGAACTAAAAAATGATTGGTTTTTTAAACTGTTGACAATTGTATTTTGAGAGAGACTACATAGTTTTTTATATCCGTGTATTTGCTTTACTTAAATTTGAGGGAGAAAACGGCATCTATAAGCTTGTTTGAAGAAGCAAAAGGAAAAGAATACATAAAATGTATCATAAATTAAATATCTGTGGTGTCAAAGAAACATTAAATGGAGTGTAAATTACGTTGACTATTAGTAGGTTTAATTCTTATAATGTAGGCTCAAGAAAAAGACACAAAAGAACGCAAATTGTTTCTGAGGTCATTTATAGTTTACTCTTTCATGAGAATGACCTGGAAGAAGGCTATATATTAAAAAAAAAAAAAAAAAAAGAAAAAACCCAAACAAAACTCGATTAAAATGTATATTGGAACTGAAAATTGTTCTTACAATGAAACAAACCAGCTAAATATAGTATGCAAGAATTTCAGTTCAAATGGTTAATGTAATACAGAATAGATAGTTAAGTATTTCTTCTGTGGCAGAAGAGTCATATGAAAATTGCAGTATATTCCAAAAATAGCTGACTAGAGTTTTTGCTTTGAATGTGCAGACACACAACTTAAGAAAAGTAATCTTTCTTAAAAATGTTGTTAATTTTTCTTCACAAAATATTTCCTTCAGAAAACTGAAGATAAGGGTGTTAGTGTTTCTGCCAACTGCTTTTCCTCCACGTTTGTGTGTGTGGTAAAGCTTAACAATGACTGTCTTTATTTTTACACCAACTTCATTAATGCCAGTCAGCACTAGGAAATGTTTTTTATTAGTTAAATTATGAGCCTGCTGTTGTCCTGAGCGTAATGAAGAAGACAGCATTTTTGTTTATTTCAGACAGAAATGAATTCTTGTTAGGAAAATAGAGTTTCCTATTATCTTCCATCTGTAATAGTGTAGGTGTAGCTCATACACCCTAGCAGTGAACTGTTGGAAGAACTTCTGCTGGCTTGCCTGTATCGAGAGGGCAGTTCAAGCTCAATACGTAGTTGCACTGAGTGTAACCTAGTGTGATTATCAACAAAGCTTTCAATTACAATTGAAATTTTTGTTTATAAAGACCTTTGCGTAGCATGAAGTGAATTAAAACTGAAAGACCAGTAATTTATTTTTATGTAGACTACCAGATGGTAATTACTGTAGCTGATTTAGTAGCCTGGAATATATTCAAACTAGTGACCCAGAGGTGTTTAATTTCTTGGCATTTTTTCCTCAGGTTTTCTTTTAATCCATGATTACATTTCAACACCTGTTTAGAGATGGTTCAGCTTTGGCCTTAAATGGATTGGCAATGTGTCATTAAACTCAAGAGGCTTTGCTGGCAGGGCATCTCCTTTGGCAAAATTAGCTTTTAAGCAAGATTTTATTAGGTCAGCAAACATTTCTGTGGGTTGGTTTTGTCTTCACGTATGACTTTATATAAAATCGTCGTGTGTTATTAAAATAAAAATTATTGCATTTAATAGTGTATGCCTTAAAAAAAGATATTTTTTTAAAAGGGATTAATTCAAATCAGTGAGGTTAAGTGTCTCCTTAATTCCTAGCTTTACACGGTTTTGACGTGTTCCAACTTACTGTACTGCACCAGTGTTGACATTAGTGTGGGGAGTGAGCACTGCAGGATGTGTGGCACGAGTGATTGCCTGTTTGCTCTGTTTCTTGCTATTTTGCAGCTGTTGGGAGAACCAAAGTAGGGATGAAGCTCTTGACCCTGAGGTCAATTAGAAGCTTAGAAGCAGGTCAGAGGAGAGTGGATGGTAAAACAAGTATTCTGGGTGTATGCAAGTGAGCAAAAATAATTTGTGTCTTAACAGGGTGCTGTCTGAGGCTCTGGAGACAAGATGTGCCTTCCTGCGTAGCAAAAGTTTTAAGTAAACTTAAGACACTAAAGAAATTTGCCTTTAATTGCCTGTTCTGTGTCAGCCAGTTTTGTTCTGCTCCTTCAAATCGCTTACTGTGTCTGCATATTCCAGCACACGCGTTAGAGGAGCATAGCTCCAAGAGTAGCTCATGTGTACCAGGCGATATTGGCTCTCAGTTAATGGTAGTGTTCTGTTGTGGTGTGAGACTTCATGGGGTGTGAATTGGCCCCAGGGAGGCCTTGCAGCATTGGCCTCAGTTCCCCCTTCTGGCTGCCTTTGTTTCACCGGTGTGGATGTGGAATACCCAGCAGATACTGCATTAGCACAGCCTGCTGCTGGTCATCCCGTGCATCTGAGGCTTGGGAACCACGCTTCCAACTGCCCACAGGCTGTATGCAGCTGAAGAGCCTGACCACACCTGGTATTGTTCCAAGGTCAAAGCATGATTTTCTGATTATAAAGGAGGAAGTAATACAATTCCTGTTTATTTACTGGTTTTCTTTTGAGTAAGCATGTTATAATGCCGAAGAGAAATATAAATAATAATGCTTATATATATATATAATATTTCTCACCATAACACATTGATATAACTAGTTCATAAACCCATCAAAAGAGTGTTTTTGCTCTGGTATAATGACTGGCATTTTTATTGCTTGAAATAGCAAATTGAAGGTCAGATGTTGCAGTAATTTTAATTTTACTCCTTTTTCTTTCTTTGTTTTTTTGGTTTTTTTTTTTTTTGTACAACTTGTACAAGAACACTGTACTCAAAAAGACAAAAGATTAGTTCAGGAGCTTCATACAAATATTTATCTCTAAGTCTACAGATTGATTTAATTAAAATCAAGTCAAAGAAAATTATTTCAATACCCAGATTTTAAGTATGCTTGTGGGAAAGTTTCCAGTTAAGTGTGTATGCATTTTGTTTGTATCAGTCCCTCACCCAGAGAAGTAAAATGTGAAGCTGATTCTATCACAAAATCTGTAATGAAGATTCACATATGGCCAATACAACAAGTTGTTTCCACTGTTTGCCTTATTTCTCCTAATCTCTAGTCTTTCTGAGATAGATCAGAAAGCCAGGAAGATTAACTGGAGGGAAAAAAACCACAAAACAAACAAACAAACAAAACCTCATCACCATCCCCAAAGGAGAGGCCGGAGTCACTGAATCTTACTAAGAACTGAAGATTTAGTTCCAGAATTAGTACAGTGTGAATAAATACTGTATGGGTTGTCTTAAAAACAACAAACAAACCAAACCAAAAACCACAAAGCCTGACAGAAAATTTCAACCAAAACCCCAAACACCAAACAAGCAATTTAAAAACCCCTTAAAAGTCAAGTATCAAAAATTTCTGTACTTCTGCATAACTCAAGTGCAGATATGTCTTGGCAATCTCAAATTTATTGACACGAGGTGATGCTGATATAAAGAGGAACTGAAGTAGAAGAATTTTTCAGTATTTTTGGTTCTTATTTGTGGTTAAAATATTGAAAATATGTTAACTGTTTATTGCTTTTTTTTTTTTTCTACTACACCTTTTGAAATTTTTAGTCAAATATGGGGGTAATCACAGGAACTTCCTGTACATGGCAGTTGAAATTTAATTTAGAGCAGAGTTTTGCGTTTCTAACACACTATTTTTTTCATTTTGTTCCTTTTTGTAACGTGTGTATTTGAAATCATAGTATAAGAAACCAGCATATATTAGCCCTCTTCATTGTGTTGATGTCCTTTTTTGAAAATTTCTCAAACTCCTGCAAATGGTAACAAAATATTTCTGATTAGGTAAGCTGGAGCTTTTAGTTAGAACAGTTCCAAGCTTTGTGTTTGTGTGTCTCTTTCCTCTGTCCCTTACCACCCCCAGAAGTACAAAGATGTTTTTCTTATGTTTATTACCTATTGAAGGTGAAGTATATATCAGGTGTAAAATTTTGATAATGCTCACATTGTGAGCTGCTTGGGGAAAGATTCTCTACAAGAGAAAACATTACTGAATCTTGAGGAAGGAGCATTAGATTGGAAGAGGTTGTATCTATATTGCCAGTGGTTTTAGGGCCCTAAAATATTTGTGTTGAGGCAAGGTGACTGCTTAAGTTTATCACTCTGGAAAAGTAAAAAATCTCTGAACATAAATCTGTTTTGAAATACTCTGACTACCAAAAGTGAATATGCTTGAAAATGAATATTCCTGTTTAGAATGATACTGTTGAAAACTAATGAGGAGTAAATTGAAGTGTGCTTATTTATGTTGAGGCAGAGGTTTTCTTCAAAGAACTTCCTATTTAAAACTCTTCTCCAGTGTTTCTTTCATTTTGACTTACAGGGTGTAATACCCATATAGTTTGTGTCTGTGGCTAAAATCTTTAATCAGGTATGTCTTTTAATTTCTCTTTGCAACCTGTAGAGCCATTTGTTATGCTTTTGTGGGAAGGATTTGATTTTCAAATCTTCAAAATCCATTTTGATTAATTTTTTTTGGTGGTTTTTTTTCCTTTGCTTTGCTTTATACGTGTACATTTTTATGTGTGCTTCAAAACATGCAACCTCCCCTTTTTTTGTGATTATGGTATCAGCCATAATAAATTGTGGTTAGTAAGATAAAAGGCCAATGTTGCTTTTGTTATCTGGATGTTACTCCATTTGCAGTGATAACCTATTTTATATCTATAAAGCAACAGTACTACTAAATTTCATTTACGTGCTTCTGACTAGTTTTCTTTGTTGTTCAGCTATTGTGTCTCATTTTCATCTGAGCCACATTTCCAATTGTTCCGTGATTGACATGCTGAAGAGATTGACAGTTACCCCCTAGTGCCTGCTGTCTGGAGATCCCACAAGCAATAATGGATTTTACACCAGAATTTAGCATCAAATATTGGCTTTCAGTGTCAAATGGGTTAAATTTAAATGTCGGTTAATTGTAGCCATTTTGAAATCATAGCCTTAAACAAAAGCATTTTTTGGATATCAGTGTGTCTGAGGCCTGTGCATGCCATACAACTCAAATGTCTCAAACTTATAGCAGAAGTTAACCATTACCTTCATGTCTGTTTCTTTTTCTTAATGATGCAAATAGTCCAAATCTGGAGAGCACAAGGAAAGTTTCCATAGGTGGTGGGGAATTCGTATTTTGGATAAACCAAAAAGAGAGCTGATGCTGTTCCTAATTTTGTCATTCAGTGTTACTAGATAGAAACTGAATGTTTCCTCAAAGCCTTCATATCTGCTGTTAATGGTAGT
This sequence comes from Pterocles gutturalis, assembly GCF_000699245.1. Classification (NCBI taxonomy): domain Eukaryota; kingdom Metazoa; phylum Chordata; class Aves; order Pterocliformes; family Pteroclidae; genus Pterocles; species Pterocles gutturalis. The sequence goes on from NW_010126703.1 coordinate 19,431, forward strand.
CCTTCTGCAGTTACACGGTTTTTAGCCCAAGTTCTACTGAAACTACCAAAAATCCCCTCTTCCCAATCCCCAAAACCAAAACTGTAAGCATATGAGATGCTCTTGTCTGCTATGTTCCAGCAGAAAAAAGTTATGTAAAGTCTTTAAAATTCCTTCTGTGTGCTGTGATCTCCTACATGAACCTGGCAGAGAAATGTAACTTCTCATTTTCCTTACACAGATGTAAAGACAAATTGAGAATAAAAAGAGGTGTTTTGGAAGGAGATGAAACCTTATTGATATTTTGTGGGAATTTCAGAGTTGATCTTCAGGCACTCTGATTTGTGTTGGTGAGATGTCTCCAAAACATTACAAAGTTCTGCTCAGAGCTGGATCATGATTCTGTCCTGTGTTGTCCCACTTCCCTCAAGTATCTTTGAAGGGGTAGATGCCGTATAATGCAAAGAACAACTGTTGTGTCATAGTATCTTGCAGGAGGTAATGTTTTTGAATGACTTCTACCATTAGAGGCAGGAATAACAACTACTTAACTCAGTTTTTAATTTTCAAAATTAATTAAGCTGTCTTATTTCATTTTTAATGAGACCAGGTTTTGTTCAAATTTATGGGATTATGGTTGAAATTATAAAAGTATTTGTTGATGTTTTATAATACATTCCACATTAAAATTTGCATCACTCTTTATATGTAAAAAGTGGGACCGTTAATGTAAGAACAAGAATAAAATTATTTTTTGCTATAAAGAACTCAAATTAGGTTTATCTAATACTATAATTAATTTTGATTTAATACAATAGATGTTCTGCATGCTTGGAAATGATAAATAACAATTTGTCTATTTCAGCATTTCTGTTATAGATTCATTGTTTTTGAATGAGTATAGAAATCTCTTAAACTGGTGAGAGTGAGAAAACTCCATTCCTCTTACTTCAGCCATCTGGTTGTTCATATTGGAAAACTTTCAAAGCAAATCTATAATTGCTTGTTCAACAGATTTTGGAAATCTGTAACTTATTGTGAGGTTTGTGATAGGACTTCTAGTTTTATGTGTAAATTTGCCAAATAGATTTCAGATTAGAATCTAGTCTAATACTTGGAGAAAAAACTTAATATACATTTTCAACACTTTTAATAGCAATGTAGAAGTTGGTTTGGGGAAAAAAAAGGAAAGGGGGAACAAGCTGGGTTTTGGAACATGCAGTTAGTATTACCATATGAGTTCAGATCAAGACAACTGCTACCTGGCAATTGCCTTTGTTTGTCCCTGCACACACTAATCTAATTCTAAACTTTTTTTAATTCATTGGCCTTCCAGGTTGCTGATGTTAGAAAAGTGGGTCTATGGCCTCTTACACAGCTATAGTTAGTGATCAGAAATGTTTTTCTAACCGTTTTGCTTTTCAGGTTGTCAGTGAGCATCATAGTCTATAATATCAACAGTGTTACATTTGAATCTTTATTACACAAAAGTTCTACTTTCTATACTGAAAATTGATGTAGCTCAAGGAAACGAATGTGTCTTAAATTTTTTTGCAAGGTTAATCAAGAACTTAAAAAAGAGCCATTGCAATAACTTGTTTGTATAAGAATGCTAATGCGATTGCAACATTTTCTTAAAGGATGCCAGACAATTATATGTAGAATATAAAGAAACAAAAATGAAGGCGAAAGAAGATGCCCTGGCTAAGGCTGAACTTGAAACACTTCAGAGTGAGTTTTTACTGATGTCTTAATAAACAAAGATGTAATATAATATGCCTACTACAGAGGATGTATGTGAACAAATATTTTTATAATCTTCTAAAACTTATGCTTTACATAGTTCTGTACTGCTGTTAAATTTCAATAAGCTTGTAATTTTGTGGCTAATTTTGCAGTAGGCTGCTGGTTTGTTCCTATAGAAGCAGAAAGTTTGTGATAGTTACATAGTAGCAACAAAAGCATACTTTGCTAGAAATGTTGCTTTATGGGAGAGGGAAATCTCAAATGTATAGATCTCGAATTACACATTTTCAGAAGTGACCTCTTACATTTTGAGCCTTCTTGTATTCTCCTTGTCTGTAAATATTTTTTAAATAGTATGTTTAATAATTCTTTTGTGCATATTGAGTTGATTTTTATAATAGAAATTGAACATACTTTGAACTTCCAAAAGCATGGATGCAGACTTTGGAGATGGATTCATGCTGTTGTTGAAATATATGCCTTAAAAATATATGTCTTTATGTTCTTATAAAAGACCAGAGAGGGCAAGTGGCATTTCCCTTAAAGTATTCAGAATAATTGTAGGTGACTTCCTTTTCTTCTTTCAGTTATTTGCTTTTGCCGATGATTAAACCTGCCCTCTTCTGAAGACAGTTTTTTTGCCTGTGTTTGTATGTGTGTGCTTGCTTTATTTTCTGTACTTAAGTGCATGCTTTTAAGTTCCTTTATTCTGACAAGTGCATTGAGTGCCCTGTAATAATTTACTAGCTTTGAGTATGCATAAGCCTTTAGGCACTTAAAATACAACTGCATTATTTATATTTACGAAATAGCTTAATTTTGTAAAATCAGTAAAGAGGTCCAGTTTCAGTGATAATTCCCAACTTACCTGTAGCTGAATCCATTTGGAGAAAATGGATAACATTCAGCACCTCAGTGAGCATTGTGGATCCAGGCCAAATATAGCAAAATAGTGCATTTAATGCTTGTTTGGGAGGCCTGCCATTATGTTTGAGATACCTACCACAAAATGGGCCCCTGGAAAGGGTCTTAACTTGGGTTATTAAAAACTTGTTAAATTGTCAGATAGTAATGTATTGCCATTGTTAAAAATAGCTGGCATACATTCTTCATTGAAATTGGTGAACTACTGTTTTTGAAAACCAGTTTTTGAAATAGAGCTGCAAGTGAAAGTATAAAGTCATTAAAATTGTAGTGTCCATGTTCCTGTGTTTCACTGAAAGACCACGTGTGAACTTTTCAGTATTTCTCCTCTGCCAGGTGTCACGTGAGATTCACTTTTTTTATTACCTCTGGTATCAGTACCTTACCTACATGTGAGAGGGGCGGGTTTGGCACTCTTACGCCTCCAAGTCACCTCTGACCTCTCACAGAACACCACCCTGTCCCCTGTCATGCTGTCGGGTGTGACATGGCTTGTGACCCCCATGTCTGCCAGATGACCCAATGTCATTTGCGTGAGCAGTGGCCAGTCTCACTCATTGGCATCCCTTTGTCCCTTGGTAGACCTGCTGGCAGGGAGCAAGAGGGAGGATTGAGAGTCACCACCTGTAATTAGTGGAGTTTGAAATTTGGCATGGAATTTATTTGGTTGGCCATAGCAGTGCTATCACTGGGCAGCAGAATGAGCTGTCAGTTACCTTTTTTAAAAAGAAATAAGGCTCCCAAGAGAAGAACAAGAGATGCATCTGTGTTATTGTAGGCAAAAAAACAGTTCTATAATTTTTTTCCTGAAGCTTGTCTGCAAAGCATTTGTTAAATTTGCTTATTTCATTATATTGTTCTGCATTGTCACTTCACAATAAGCGTAGAAAGGTTGTAAATCACCAAATGTGCATTTTGTTTGCTGCCATTCTTCTTGATTTTAGAGACCATCCGTGGACTGCAAGTTTATAACAACAGTTCCATCTATCTAATTGAGTAAATGTATGTGATGCAGATTAGCAATAGCTTGTTTTACAGTGCTTGTTTTTTCATGACCTAGTTGCTAGTTTACCACCATGTCTATCTGCTTTCCTGGTGAAATTGTGCAGTGTTCTGTAGGCAGCTTGAACTAAAACCAGAGAATGGTATTGGAGGGGGAAAATATAATTTGCAAAGTAGGAAAGAGAGGACAGTATTGAGATGTCATTAAAGTGCTATATTTGGGTAAGGAGTGTGAAAAACTAATTTCTTGGTAAGTCAATATTAAGCACAATTTTGATTTATTTTTCTGGCAGTTTTGCAGTGTTTGTCAATCCATTCAAAACTGTCATTACCACTTTAGTATATAAATATAGCAACTTTACAACTTTACCTTGCAAAAATACGGCAACTTACAATACAAACGTTATGTTTCTAGGAAATGTGGTTCTATATGGAGTTACAGATAACTTGAGTGGTTTATGTACAAAAATAGCAATGGTTTGCCTTACATTTTCTGATGCCCTTTTCACATTTAGATACCAGAACACAAAATCTATTTTAAAATGGAAGTGATCTAATTAATAAACTTTCTGTTAACTTCCCCCTCTCACGTAGTGTCACACGTGCGTATAATCCCTGCACCAGGCAATTATTCTGTAACAATAGATAGCCTTGTTCTTTGTAGTCATGGGATGTAAAATAGCGTAAGTATTAACTGAACTGAGTAGTCCTTAAATTGAGAAGACTTAGGCATACATTGTCATGGCAGAGACTCTGCTAGTTTTTAAACTTAAATTGCAAGGTTTGAGTTGTTAACAAGGCAAATTCTAGCAGCTCTGCTGGTCCTCTTCTTGCAGCAAGTACTACTTCAACCATGTCCATTTTGGGAGAAAATGCATCTATTTTTCTTTCTTTACGCTCAGCCCTGGTAGTTCTCTTACTTTCTGTTCTTATGTTTGTTTTCCCTGATCTTCAATATGAAGACTTAAATTTATTTTTTAAATATGCCTTTTTAAAGAAATAACATCTGCTAGATATTTCAGGTGAACTCTTCACAGGCATCTCATTTACTCAACATGTTTGCATTGTAAATCCAGAATTCTTGCCCTGATGTACAAGGCATCTGGAACAATCCATGTCAAGAAACTGTTTTGTTTCTAGTTATAAACTGTGTTGAGTAGTACTTAATTTCGGGGGGTGTTTTCCTCACGGCCATCATTCAACCTTTAACTGAAATACAAAGTTACTAGCCCTATGGCTGGATGACTAGCCTTCTTTCTGTATTGAGGCTTTTTGATGGTATCTGTAGTGGTGTTTCTGTCTCTGTATAGGGCTTTATGCCTTACCTGGGTGCCTGCCGTGAAAAATCCAGAGCAGTACTGAAACCTTTGATATATTTGATTAAATTTGGTTAGGCTTGGTGGTTCTTTCCTTCCAGGCAGTTTGGAATTGAGCATGTTGCTTTGGTAGCTTTTTCTATTGTTTCATGAAACTGAGGGATAGAAGACATCACCATGTCATTTAGCATAATGTGTTTATTTCAGACCCTTACAGGCAAAAATCAGTGAAAGGTACTGATTCACCTTACTTCTCTTGTTTAACTTTTACCAGTGATGCATTTTAGCTTTTAGTGTCTTGTTGCGCAAGATACGGTATTGATCAGAAACCTTGAGATGCCTTCTGTTCTACATGGTTTGTTCAGACAATTAGTTTTATTGTTAATATAGTTATATCTTAATTTCAGCATGGATTTCTCTAGCCTTCATTTGTTCATTATTAGCATTTTTCCTTGCTTAAGAAAATAAGTTTTCATTATCGGCAGATTTTCTTTATATAAAGCATTACTTTCACCCTTAATTTCTGCAGATTTTCTGTACTCTATTTCATTTTCCAATGTAGCTTTAAGTATTGGACGATGGTTTTGTATGTAGTGTTCTAACGCTTGTCATTTTCTGATTATAAAATCACATTTCTTCTATTATTGCTGTTCTGTTAAGAGAATCACAGATTATCTTGGTTTCCATTGCTCTGATAGCTCTTTTCAGATTGCTTATCCACCATAACTGCAAGCTCTTACATCCTAGGTTCCTTGCACGTAGTCCCTCATAAGTGCAAATATTGCATAAGGTGCTTAACGGTGTAGTTTTCAAAAATGCTTTTGATTTGATTGGTCCCACACTACCTGCCAGTCCATGTTCCTCCTACCTCCTCTACTTTCCTCTCCTCTGTAAACCATTTTGTCCAACCTTACGTAATCTAGCACTATAGTGAAGGTGACTTTACATTTACTTCCAAATAATTGGCAAATATCTTGGATAATTGTGTTTAGTATTAATCCCTGCCAAAATGCAGTGTTCACATGTCTGCTCAGTAATGATTTGCTGACAGACAGGTCCAGAGAAAATAAGTTTGTATAACACATGCGGTTTTGGTCGCTGTGGGTGTGAATGTTCTGATCACTTAATTGTTACCTCTGAAGGCCAATTATGACAAGCTAAGTATTGTCCATTTCACTGATTGTTTTGGCAGGCTTGCTGAAAGAATTTTGAACTTGCAAGCTCGTTTGCTTTTTCCAGTTGTTTCAACTAGGCCATATGGTGCCTCCCCCTACAAAACTTGCTTCAGATTTTATGGAAGTTATTCCACTAACGCACGGTGTTATGAGGCTCATGTGAAAGAGGCATGTGTGTTTCATTATATGTTTGTTGGAAGGCAAGTTAGCTCTCAAATATTGGAGGTTTGTTTCTAACACGTCATATTATGTGTTTGAGGTATTTTGGGGGAACAGGAAGTTTTGGGAAGGGTAGATACTCAGAAAAAGATGAAAGACATCAAACCCTACAGCTTGTGAGAAGTTTTTTGTAGGTGAAGATATGTTCATCACTGAGCATGTTTTTAGTCAGTTTGCTCTAAAATAGACTAGCTTCTAGGTCTCAGTACAGAAGATATATATATATATATATCTGTCTCTAACTTGTGATGCATTTATATAATCCCATTGACTTTATTATGAGTACAGAAATGTGTATTTTTTTAAACATATGAGTGTTTGTCCCATATTTGTATTGATATTCAATATAGTTTGCTCCATTTCTTGCTCCACTGTCAAAACCTTAGTACAATTTTTTCCAGACTTGTGGGTCTGTTGTAGCCTCTCTGACTGTTGTCGTATTTTCTTTGCAGAAGTGAAGCACTTGTTTTTGTTTGGTTTTGTCTCTTTCTATATGAAATGGTCATTTTTTTCTGTGAAAAATTCTCTGAATTCTTTACATTTACATCAACTGGCAGTTGAAATCAGTATATACTTTTCTGAAAACTTTAAAATATGGACCTCTGATATTTATTATGGAAAAAGCACCACTGTTTTATTACATGGCACTCAATCCAAAATGCTAGCTGATTCCTTATCTTCTAAAAATGACAGCTGATGTATCTTAAAGCAAATAACGATTAGCCAGATACTATTAATTCTGCCACTGATAAAATTAATGTAGTAACAAGGTGGAAGGACTAACAAGGTCAAAGTATCTGGTTATGTGCCAATAATTAATCAAACTTCAAAACCTGATTCATGGCACCATAAACTAGTAAAATGTATACCCAGTACTACAATAGTTTTGGAGGCCTTTAGAAACATAAAGTACTGTACTTTATGTTACAGAGAGAGTTAGGTAATTGTTATCTGTTAAAGTGTAGGGATCCCACTGATGGGTGTGTTTATGTGCTGTTCAAACACAGGGGACAAATTATAATTTTTTTTTTAACTATAAGTTGTTAAATACACAGTCAAATTTAATCTTCTGGTGGAGAACTTTATAGTTCTAAAGGCAGAAAATACTCATAGACAATTAGTAACCTTGCAGTATGAATTCAGCAAATGATAAACCAAAAATTTCTTCTGCTATAGGAAGACTAGAACTCTGTAAAAGTCATAACTCATGTAAAGGACTGATTTTTTTACATTGGAGTGGTAGATATCAAACAATTTCCATGGTGCTTGTAATCTTAGATTATTTGTTTACTTTCTGCTGTTGCCTTTTTTTGAATTCTATTTAATAAACTAGAAAAGTCACTACACTGTAATTTAGCAATTAAAATACATAACGTTCCTAGAAAATAGTAGTGAGAGTATTCATTTATCCTATTGAGCTTGAACTTGGGCTCTGGTTTCACTAAGACTTTCTCTCTGCTGCATTTAGTTGTATGAGCACCAGGAGCTCTAGTCATAGTTAAGGTCTGCTGGATTGGTGCCAGCATAGTAGTCTCATTGGGTCTCCAGTGAGAGTGAGTAGGCTGTCACAAAACTGGGATGAACCTCTGAAATATTTTCTGTGTGTTTTTCCTGCTTTTCAGTTCGGTTTATATGCAACAATATTAGAACAATATTTGAGACTGGAGGAGAAAAAACACATTTTACAAACCTATTCTGTTGTAGTGGATGGCCACATAGTCTAAACCCAGCACCATCAGAAGATGACATTAAGTATTAAGGGAACACTTGTGTTTCAAAACTCTGAATCACAGCTGCAGTTGTCACTACTATCAGTGCCATCAAACACATGCTTGCTTTAGGTTGTGGTGGTAGCAGCACTAGCTTCCTGGCTGGCAGTCAAGCCTTAGCAGATGTAGGATTCAGTTGTCTTGGCATTATCTACTATTTGGAAAACCTGATCCTTATTCTCTTCAGGGGAAAGCACTAGGTCAGATCGGAAGTGTATTTTGGGCTGCCAATTGAATTGCTGATAATGAAAAGATAACATGGAAAGAGAGATATTTTTTAGGTGTCTGCTGTGGACTTCTGTTTTCTGGATGAAATAGTTTCAGTGGTCTGTTTTGCTTTCTCCATTCTTCACCTGAAAGAACAACAGTACTTGGCTGCCTTAAGTTGAGGTTTCATAGAGTACATCATTACCTCTGAACATAACTTCTGAACATCCCCTATCTAAAATCCTTTATTATGTTAACTGCTAAACCACTTTTATGTGCTTTCCTATTTTAAATGTGGCTTTCAAAAATTCAGAGGTGAAGCTGTTCTCAGTGGGTTATCAGGAGCCCTACATCAAAGATGCTGCAACTTTGATTCTATTTTTTTTTTTAAATTCAATATGACAGCCATTGTGGTACGTAAGGGATATGCTGAACTCCTTCATCTTTTGATATATGCATGAGAGACAGGAGAGAGAGGGGTTTTTAATTCTGGTTGGGTGCTTATTTGAGACTGTACAGCCATCTTCTCTAGGTGGGATTTTGTGTTCCTTTGATAGTCAGCAAACACCAAGATGTCTTATCTAGGTTAGGTTTTCCTCTATCACTTAACTGCCTGAAGAAAGCCTAGATACCATCTTTGATACTTCGTTTTAAAGTGGAGTGCAGTGTCTTCTGGAAATACTGTTACAGAATTACTTATAAAACTACAGAAAGAGCTTAGATCCCCTATTTGTAAGCTGGGCTCTTCATTTTTAAATGTTAGTTAGATGCATTCAAGCTTTTAACTGTTTGCATATTTTGAGAGGGAAAATTAGCAAACATTAGCAGACGGGGGTGCAAGACAGAGGAAAATCCAGCTGTCGCGGTGTGTCTCCACTGTTAAGTAATTCCAAATGAATACATGCAGTGTGCTTGATTAGTTTGTGGAAATTGTCATTTAAGGTAACTTACTAGAATATTTTAGCCAGTGTATGTGTTTGCAGTAAATAGCTGGTGAAGCCATTTTTACTTATCCTTGCAAATCTTAATTCTGACTCTAGAAGCTATTACGAATGGCAACTTTGGAAGAAAATGAGATAATGGTTAATATATGTGATTTGATTATAAAAATTACCCTTTGAAATAGACAAAAAGAATTTTGCACCAGTTTTGTCCTTAATAACATCTGATAACACCTTTGGGCTTTTTTTTAGTTTTGTTTTTTTGGGGAGTATATGTCATTTCATTATATTTATTACGCATATCTATAGAAGGATGCTAAAAAAATTCCAAATACAAATTTTTACTTAATATTTCATTTATTGAGCGTAATTTCACAATTACGAAAAAGTTAGAGATTTTTCACAAAAACAGGTCTCTGAGCAATGTACAAAGTTTAAATGATCATTAGGCTTTCTGTTAACTTTCAAAATCTGGATGAATTTCCTTTTCTTTATGGACTTCTGAAAGGGGCCATGAAACAGCTCTCTCCATTTACTGTTTTCTTAAATATGCAGTTCCTACGAGTTTGTCAGGTCCGTGGTATCTATTCACTGTGCTCTTCATGGACATATAAGGTTAGGAAAAGGAATTCTACATCAGAGTCTGTAGGGAACAGTCCTTCTGTCCTCTTTAGGATTTTTTTTTTTTAAGATGGTTTTAATGAAAAACAGACATTTCTCCTCTGATGCTCAGAAAAGTGTTAGGGCATGATTGCAAAGGCACATAAGCTGATCTAATGACCTACTGCTGCTAAGAAGTGTGGTGGTTCTTCTCCTTGCCCACCGACTTTAAATGACTTGTGTTTTTTCTTTTTTCTTTTCATTTGAGTGTAGAGGAGTAATTTTCTACTGAATTAGTGAATTGAATTAGTTTGCTAAGTGGTTGGATGACTGTCAAAGCACAAATAGAAGAGAGAGGAGCACATAAGCACACAGTGGAGAGTGGAAAGGTGGAGGCAGAGTAGAACTTTCCGCTTTGCTGCAACCAGCCATTTTACCATCTCTCTGATTTTAGTAGCATCCTTAGGAGCATCCACTTACTGTGAATCCAGCATATTTTTAAAACAATGTGGAAAAACCAAGAGTCCCACTTGGCTTACCTGAGGTATCTGGATGTTTTCTGAGTGTTCTTTTTCTGATCCTTCTCCTCCTATCTTCCCTAAAGTTCTGGCAATTTTCAATCAATCTTAAATGTTTCTTTTGAGATTATCTTATATAGCAGTTATGTTTTCAGTTGCTGGGGTTTAGGTTACTGTTGTTGTCTCTCCTGCCTATCCTCTAAGCTTGCTGCTTCCATTTAATACCATTTGAAGGACAGAGAGAGCAGAAAACAGTGATCAGTTTGAGAAATGAGGTCCAACATTTAAATCTTTGTAAATTTAATGTAAGTGCTAGAACACAGCTATTTGCAGTTAACAGAAATCTGAGAACAGAGAAGCTATCTATTGACTCAGAAGCTTTTACTCAGCACAACTGACCATGAAGTAATGCAAAATTGTTAAAAACTCATCTTTCTGCCTTTGCCAGTTTCCTTGAAGCCAGCTGGACTTTCAAAATCTTTTAACAGCTCCCTATGCTTTTGCCTGTACTAATCTTAATTGCCAGATGATGTAGCAGTGACAGGAGCTAACTGTGATTTTGAGGGGCTCCTCATTTGGCGCTTCAAGGCATAGTTATAAAGAAGAGGGACTACATGGGTGCATTGCTATTTACTTTTCACAGAAATAAAATTATTATGCAAAATTGAATTATCTTTTTAACAAAGAAATTAAAGCCCTTTTCTCAGTGGAAATTTTAATATAGCATTAAGAGTTGAGGAGCTGAGCCTGCTTCTGAATTATACTTTTTTGCTATATTAGTAGCATTACTTTTTCCTCGTCTTTTTTTACTTTTGTATAGAGGAGAAGAAGCCCAAAGTCAAGAAACCAAAAGTAGAATTCCCTGTATACACCGTTCTGGAGTCAAGTGGGTATATGCCATCGTATGATCATGGAGCTTCAATTGAAGAGATTGAGGAACAGATGGATGATTGGTTGGGAGGCAGGAGCAAAACACAGAAAAAGAAGGTAAGTTCAAAATCTTTCTTGCTGTTATATATTTTAAATGTTGATTAATTTGCTTGCTTATTAAGTGTCTTGGTGTATAAAGCCACAGGGACAGTTTTTGCTAA
>NW_010126704.1:0-461 GCF_000699245.1 Pterocles gutturalis
GTGTGTGGCCCCTCACATTTCTACAATAAGCCTGTAATATAATGGGAGTTTTTTTGGATGCTGTTATTTGCTCCTATTTGAAAATGCCAGTTTTGATTTGTATTGGTTTTATTCCAAAGAAGAATGAATGGTCATTCAGTTAAATGAAACTATGTTGAATAAAGAGTTGTTCACTTTCACTAGGCAACTGTCAGACCCCATGTCTGAAAATTCTCATGTATATTTTTTATTTTGTCTTTCTGGTTGCTTATAAGTGATGTAGTAGCATTTCACTTGTTAAAAATGTCTGCCTAACTGGACCAAGAACAGCTCTGTGTTCTTAGGAAAGGAATGATTTTGCATCAAGAACAAGTTTTAGTATTCAGCATTTGACTGTTAGTTACCATCTTTTTCACTACAAAATTTCTATACTTGAGAAAAATGTCACATATGTTGTGAAGTCACTAATGCTCCTCTGTGCT
>NW_010126705.1:0-6034 GCF_000699245.1 Pterocles gutturalis
TACGTGATCAGGATTGACTGGTTCTCACGGTCTGTGAAAGAAGAAGAAACAATGAGATTATTAATACTCATCATGAATATGCTGGCTAAAAACTTTTCTGGGACTTCTAGAAGATGCACTAGCTGTAGGCAGCTACTTCCTTTCAAAAACCTGTGCACCTTCAGCCCTCTTTTATTTTGAACATTTAAAAGTGCCCAGTTGTAGATGGACAGCTCCCATGTCAGCTCTGATGTTGATGTCAGTGCAGTATATGTGCTTCTTTTTCTGCATATTCTCTTCATGTCAAGCTGCTCAAGGATTCCAGCTAAAGCATATTTTTGTGGAGTTACTGATTAATTGAATTGTCTGTAAGCTAAAATGAACTGTAGTAGGTGCTTCTCATAATCTTTATAGCATAGGAACAACCACTTCTGATCAGTCCATAGGCCCCCCTAGATAGTTTTTCTGTCAGTGGCCAATTGATTGTTACCTGAGGAAAATAACAAAAACATCCTAAACGTGTTGTGGTGTTATAGTCAGCCAGAGGCAAACACCACACAGCCACTCATTCACCCTCCCTCCTCCTGGGGATGGGGGAGGGAATCAAAGGGGTAAAGCTAAAAGAGACTTGTTGGTTGTGATAAGAACAATTTAATAACTAAACTACAACAATATAGAAAATAATAACAATAATAATGGTAATAGTAATATATACAAATATACATATATGCAAATTAGTGATGCAGCTGCTCAGCCTCTGATGACCAAGGCTAACCCCGATTCCAACCAACAATGCCAGAGCAGGGAGAGTCCCAAAAATGCAGCCCCAGAAAGGAGATAAGAGCCTGAGTGTCTGAGAGACCAGGAATCACTGAGTGAGAGACAACCCTGAGAAAGGAGTGACCTTGAGAGACAGTACACTGCCAGACAGATCATCTGTACACTGGGCATGACGTGCATGATATGGAATAGAGTCTCAGTCCTAAACCTGAGGTTGAATCCTAGGCTAGTAATTAGGGCTGTGCTCCCTCCACGCTTCTCCTGTACCTGCAGACACTGGTGCAGCAGAGAAACTGAAAAGTCCTCGACTGTCCTGTCAACAACTCTAAACATCAGTGTGTGATCAGCCTTCTTCTCAGCACAAATCCAAAACAGCCTCTTATCAGCTACTACGAAGAAAGTTAACTAATCTTTCCCATCTGAAACCAGGACAACATGTATTAATCTTTTACTAGAATACTCTCCCATACCCTAGAATACTGAAATTTTGGTACTTCCAGAGCTAGATTTGATGGGTTTGCTTGTAATAGCTTAGGCAGAGTTTGCTTTCCAGAATTTTTTCTTGTTGCTTTTTTAATGACTGCTCAGTTCTTTTTGTGTTGCTTCAACTTTTCTCATACAGTCTGCTCCGTTTTTGAACCACTCACTGTGTGAAGGAAAAAAATGGTTTTGGTGCTGAGCTTGGTTTTTCATGCACCCTTTCCTTGCCTATTCATCTTCTCAATGTTATGCATAATTTTATAAAGTGGCCTAAATCATTTGTCTAGAGTCACCTGAGCAGATGTTTCCTTTTGGAAGCCTTTTCATCTTTGTCTTGACCTGTTCCTTTTCTACTATATTCCTTTTCAAAAAAGGAAATGCAGAAATGCATACAGTACACAAGGTGCAGACAGTCCTTGGGTAACCACCATGATACAATGGTGTTTTCTGTTTTGATCTCTATTTTTTCTCAGTGATCTCCACCTTTCAACTTGTTATTTTGCAGATTTATGATCATTGAGAAAAAATTTTTGTAGCTCTATTAAAAGATGTCTGTAAGAGAAGCAATAGTCAGCAATGAACCTATCTTTTGGGGTTTTTTCCAATGTCCATTGCTTTATATTCTTGTTGACCAAACTTTGTTGCCGCATCACTGAATTCAATCATTTAATGCCATAAAATCCCTCTGAAATTCTTCACTGTTAGATTTCATCTTTGCTGGCCTGAAGGACTTAGTCAAATCAGAAAGCTCGTCATCATTTCCAGATCGTTTAAAAAAACGTGAAACCACAGAAAACCCAAAACAGATCCCAGTGAAATTTAATTGCTAAAACCTCTGCACTGAAACTGAAAAAAAACTGAAAAAAACTATTTGTACCATGTCGTGCTTTTTCTTAACCAGTTCTTTTTGAACCTTCTGAATTCTATATCTGGTAGTGAATGTAAACAGAAAAAACAGAAAAAATTATGCTAAGAACAGCTTTATCAACTGTACTGAAGATCATAGTTGAATTCAGATAGGTTATCTCGATCACCTCTCCTTTGTTAAAAATAATCAGTAGTTTTGTAAGGCACAACTTCCTTTAAAAAAAAAAAAATGCTATTCCTTAAAACTCCCTCACAAGTCTTTTTAAAAACTAGTGTAACACTCGTTGTTTCCCAGGCAATTTTAAGTGAGAATTTTTGATCTGTAGAGTTCGACTGGAGTGCCTGGTTGAATCCTGTCCTAGAAATTTTCTAGTGTTTATTTTATTGTTGGTATTTTTTAGGTCACTTCAATCAGAAGAAGTTCCTCTGATGAATTCCACTATAAGGAGGAGTTTTAGAAATTAATAATTCCCACACTGCTTTAAGGTAAACAAACAAAAATGTCATTTAGTTGTTCTGATATGACCTTGTATTTTCCAAGCTGTCTTTCTGAATTTTGACTGTGTCAGTAGAGACTCTAGAGACTCATTTTAAGCCCTTCTGCTCCTTATGTATTTGAAAAAGAAATAAGCATAAGTTTTTTGCATGTTGTTCTCAAACCTTGAATTTTACATGCCTTCTTGTGTTTTCACCATTAATTAGCCAGAGTTATGTTTTCAAGAAAGTCTATGTGTGTTCAGTAACCTACCATAATAGGCTGTGTAGCTGGACTGGATTTCAAAGAAAGTGCTTTTTGCCAGATGATAGACATTTGTTTTATACCTCTAGGATGACGTTTTCCAATAATTTGCATGCAGTCTGAACAGACTAAGCCATTAGGAAACTAACTCCCAGTGGAAAAGTCTGGGTTTGCATTCACCAAGTTCTTGCACATCTCTTGAAGGTGACAGCAAGAGCAAATGTATGATGAGTTACGTAAATACTGTCATGATAAGACATACTAACCAAACATCAATTTATTATTAATCTGTTTTCATAGTATTCTCTTCTAATTAACCTTCTTGACACTCTGAATGCTACGGAATTAAACACAGCAATTGTGGAGGCAGTGGGGAACAAAATTTGTTTTAACAAATAAAAACATACCTGTCTTTTTAAAAATATTTTTCTGACTCATCTGTTCTTTCTTGAAAGACTGGAAATTTAGACAATGCTAGGAAAGTTTTCACTACCCTTCTTTCTTATTGCTTCCATTTATGTTAGTGAATGCAAAAGAATTGTTTCTGAGATGGAGGGAGAAAGTCAAAACAGAAAGTTCAATTTTCTGACCAGGCTTCACTGTAATGTCTCACTAAGACTGCTTTCTGAGTCTTTGTAAAACCACCACAGGAAACATTGGCTTCAGTGCTGAATCTCATTTCCTTTTACACCAAATCTTATTTACAGAACCCCACCCTAGTGACTTTCAGTCCTGCAAAGCAAACCATTAGTGAACAATCCTCTCGACTAAAAAAAAAAACCCAGAACTTTAATAGTTTATCTAGATTTCTTTGAAGGAAAATCTGACAATGTATTCAGCATTAAACCATATCCTCCCAAGTATCTCGGACAGTAAATTCTAACCTTGACTGTTAAAAACATGATCTCAATGATGGTGCCCTATAAAGAAAGTATTTCCAGTGACAAGAGGATATCCACCCTCCTAACACTATTAAACTCAACTATTTGGAATTGAAAAGGCTTTTTTTTTCTCCTCTCTGAGTGTTCTAATTTTATTTTTAATTTCCAACTAATTTTAAAGGAAACCAAGCAGCTCACCAGTCAGCATGAACTGATAGGCGTTGTCAGAGATGGAGAAGATGTGTGGAGGGGCCTCCTGGCGCTTCTTGCCTCGGTAGGCCAACACCACCTCCGGGTTGTACACCGGCAGCCACTTGTAGGGGTTGACAGTGACACAGAGGAGACCCGAGTAGGAGACACCACGTTGGCTTCCACTCAGCCGGGCAGAGCAGTTCCTCCCAGCTACCCAAAGGAAGACTGCTGCTGCTACTTACGTAGATCATCCAGGCTGCATAACGCTCTTTGAGGTTGTACAGCACAGCGGGTTCGTGGAGGTGGGTCATCATGGCCATGTCCTCGATTTTATCATACTTGGGAGGGTTCATCTGGAAGATTTGATCTTCCTTCACGGTCAGGGTCTGCCAAGGAAGAGAGATGGATACATGTCAGCTAAGAGCCCAGACTGGGAATTCAATTATATTCTCAAGCCTTGTATTTTCCTCACCTCTCCAGCTTCACTCTGGACAGTGACCTTCCCTGATTCCCTGCTCTGGATTGTCCCTTTCACAAAAGATTCCTTAGGATGCACCACAAAGACCGATGTCTTGGCATCAAAAGGTTTGTTCTGGTCTGCAATTCTCTCCTTTTCTGACTTTCGGAGGTAAGGAGCCGCCTCCCCAAAGGCAGCCATCTCAGCATCTGGAGACGACATGTCTGCACTTTATTGAAGGCACGACAGCAGAGAATCCTGTGGGAGAAAAGAAATATAGCATCAATAGATCATTAATGTACCTTGCTTGTAAGGAAACCTTTTCCAATGTTTGAAAATTAAGCACATTCTAGAATTGCTGAAACTAGCAAAACTAGTCTTCCTCCTGTTTAATGTTTTAAAGCCAGAAAATAAAAGCTTATTGTCATTCTTGAATGATACAGAATAACCTTTTAAAAATCTCTGTTATTTGTGTCTTGTGGCACTGTGCAGTTTGTACATTTACAGATTGCACATATTGTACGGTGTCATATTTGAGCATACGAATCCTGTTAAAGGAACTTTCTTATTCTTATCTACAATTCAAAAGAGGTATAGGTATACAGATATACAGATGCCTCGAAAGCGGATGGAAAAACTGATTTGGAAACCAGTTTCAGAAGGAAGACTACACTTCATGATGTGTAATAAAGAGGGATGCCTAATTTCAACAAATCTCTAGACCCAGCACACTTACCTTGAAACTTTTCTTGGAGACAGGGCAGGGTGCTGCAAAGACACTTTTATAGAGTCTGTTTGGCAGATGCTCTGGATTCCTACTCTTTCTTCGGTCAAAATATTTTTTGGCAAACATTCTTTGGCAAAGCATTGTCTGGCAAACTTAACTAAGGGCATAATTGTCATTTGATTTGACCAGATATATTTAGAAATGTTTTGTATCTTACCAATGATGTGAATGTATTGACTATAAATAATTTGACAAGAGACTTAAGGAGAGAATGTCAGTTAGTCAAGGCACTTGGAGAACTTGGATGTAGGACTTATGGAGTCTATTGCTGTATTGCCAGTGATTTCCTCCTGGACACAGGGCAGATTTTTATTGCATGTCTGTGCTGCAACTCTTCCAGATGCATTGTGGAGACAACATTAATGTTTTCCACATGAGGAAAAGGTTAAGAAATGCATTATGGGCAGCCTCAGTTCTGAGGCTGATGAAGAAATGCATTATGGGCAGTAGATAAACTGTGTGAAAAAAAAAGCTAAAGTGTTCTTATTAAATTAATTTAACTGTTATGTTCATCTAATATTTGAAATGAGAGAAACAAAATGTGTTACAGTCCAGATTCCTATATCTTGGGAACTGAGAGGAAGCCCAAGACAAAGAAACAACTACATGCTTTTCTTTAAACATTCCTGTTGAAAGAGAGCGTACACACAAATATGCATTAGATACAGAGCTGAGCAAGTATAAATGTGTAATATTTAGTGACTAGCACTGAAGTAATTAACAAAGTTTTTACTGTATCTCCACCTTTAGTACAGATTTTTAAGAATGTGAGAGCAAAAAATGTTAAAAACCTTCTAAACAGATTAAGCTTGTTCCTCACATATGTACCCATTGTCAAAATCCATGAAGCAATGTCCCCAATCAAGTCAGAA
>NW_010126706.1:0-248 GCF_000699245.1 Pterocles gutturalis
GGGGACCCCGCTGTGTCCCTGGTGACGCTGGGCCTGGTACACTGGGGGGCTGTGGGGACGCCCCCGTTCCCCTACAGCACACCAGAGCAACCATGTCACAGCTCCTGGGAGGCTGAGGCCATCTTCCACCCCCATCCCCATGATCCCATGGGATCCTCTTATGAAAGGGGACATGGGCTGGCGGGGGACAGGCCCCCATTATCCCCACACCCCGAATCAAAGGGACCTTTGCAGCCCAGTCTGTGGAG
>NW_010126707.1:0-17529 GCF_000699245.1 Pterocles gutturalis
AAATAATTGATACTTTCCAACCCTTTCTTTTGAAAAACATTAGTAGTGGTGGGGCAAGCAGGCCATTTAATGCTGGTAATCAGTGTTTTGCAGGTTTCCCTGCTCTTCCCCATGTGAGAGACCCTGGTGTACCATCCACATGGATATATCTGCGTATCTCCCTCTGCTTTGTCCTGTGGTCTGTCCAAGCAGGAGAGGAGATGGATGTCTCAACCCATAACTGCCTGCTTGCTTTTCCCACTGCTGGTGTTACAAAACAGTGCCCAGCATGGGATGCTGAGCACCACCTTTCAAGGGGCCAGTGGTAAGCAAAGAGGATAAGGATTTTGGTCAGTAGCATTTGAGGGAGGGGGGAGGAGAAAGTTATTCCAGCCTTCCCCCCCACCCTGCCCTTAGAGCAAAATAGAGTTTATGAATCTTAAAACCTTTTCAAAAGCTGAAAATAAAAGAAAACTTAGCCTTCAAAGTGTTTGTGAGTCACTCTCCTTCAAAGTATTTCCATGGATTTCTTGAAGTTTCTTTCCAGTGTGTATTCCAAATGTTTTTGTGGGGATGATAAATTCTTCCTGTCTCACATTTAATTTTGGTCCATCAAACTGGCTCATTTGGGTTTTTCTTCTGGCACTGAAGGCTAATTTGCCTCCTTTAATTGAATGCAGATGCTGCATCTAACATGACAAGCACTACCCACTCAATAATGGGATATTGTCTTTCCTGACTCCTATTTGCCTTAATTAAAAGCAGAGGGCTGACCTCAGCGCTGAACTCTGCCCCATTCCTTGCTAATACTTTTACACATCGCTTCACGCTAAGGCTCAGCAGAGCACATGCAAGTTCCTGGCTCACCACCATTGCTTGTTTGTTTGTGATTGTTTTAAGGGTGAGTTTCACTTAATCGTTGGGAGGTTTCTCCTTTCTTCGGTAGGGCTGACCTGCCGCCCCGCCTGCTCTTCACCTGCAGGGACACAGCGAGGGAAGAGCGAGTGGCTGCATGGGGTGGTACCACTGGGCACAACCCCTGAAAACAAGCAGATTTGGGTCAGGCAAATGTTTCCATGGGCCCATGTATGTTTCCATGCAACGTTTCCATGGGCCCTGGCTTGTGCACTCTGCCCTCCAGATGGGCAGAAATCCATTTTCTGGGAGGACCCAGGCTCTAATAGATATTCTGAGGTCTATTAGATATCCAGCCTGGGTTTCAGGCTTGGAGTCTGGTGTTTAAACTTTTAAGGTTTCGGTTTTTTTAACTTGGGTCCTCTTATGGCTAAATCTAGGACTTCTCTGTGGGTCCTTATGTCCCCATCACTTGAACTTGCACAGGACCTCTCTTCATTTGCAACCTTCACAGGTTTCTTTGTGAGCTGGGAGGGTGCAGCAATAGCTACTCTGGACTGGTCACACTGAAAGTGGAACAAATTTTGTCCCCCCTGCCCGAGTACCTGAGCCTGAAGTACAGATGGATGCCTTTATATGGATGGATGCAAACCAGGAGGCAGCAAGTGGCTGAAGGTGTGCTCTCTGCACAATGGATAAAAGAAGTGCGACAGGCTATGTAGGGGTGGAGGTGAATGCTCCCCACTGCTGCGGAAAGAGCTGAGCTTTCCTTGTGTGAGCACTGGCTTGGGAAAAGCCACACGGAAGTGATCTGTCCATACAGCCTGTTTGTGCAGTATGTTTTTGCTGTAATTGTTTCCACAGAGAAGCATTTTGCTTAGTCTCCAGCTCCTGAAGAGGGTGGGATCAGAGAGCTCAGCTTTCTGGTAAAAGCCTTCACTGCTCCACTTCTGGAGAGAAAGTAACCAACTGATCTGCATTTACCTGAAAGGATAAAATTCAGAAGGCAAATATGACACCCAGCCTCCACACCAATTTTGAAAACCCCAGAATACCACCTGAGGGGGTTAATCTTTCAGGGTTTTTTTGGGGGGAGGTTGAGGTGCTCACTCAGGCTTTTTGATGTTAGGGTTGGCAAGGCAAAGCACAAGACTTGGCTGCTATTAGCAGCCTTCCACAGCTTTGCTAGAGAAGGTCAGGCACAAGGTCACCCTCACCTTTTCTCTGATCCTTAACGTGACAATAGTGCTTGAAGCAATTCTCTATCCTCTGCCCCACAGAAAATCTTTGAAACTCAGATGCTCACAGTAAGGCACCTTTCCCAAGACACAAAGACACACAAGTTTGATGAAAGAAAAAAAAAACAACCCCAACAAGCCAGCTGAAGCCAGGCACACATGGCTACTTTAAATACAGAGCGTGTGTGTAGTTTTCCTGTATCCAAATACGGTTCATACCCCTGCTTCTGGCTGGTCCTAGAGCCGAGACCCACCAAAATATTTTAATTTCTCTACAGGCACCTACACTGAATATTTAGGCACCGCTGGCATCACCAGAGACTTCCTTCAGGCCTTACTTAACAAAAATAGTCCCATACTTGCCTGCATTTCTGCCTCCAGACTAGAGCAGAGCCCTCAGGCTGAGCTGTGATGGGCTTCTTGGTACTGACCATCCTCTTGCCTGTTTAGCAAACGGGACCAACCTAGCAGATGCTGTTCTGGATATATCATTTCAGGTTGGGGGAGCAGAGAGGATAATACTGGTGGTATTATACAAGTGGTAGTATTATCCACATCGACGGGCTAGAACAGCTAGCTAGCATGCAAGAAAATCCAGGTTCAGATCTCCAGGGAAGATAAGATAAGCATAACCCAAATTTTCCATTGCAGTGCTGTGTGTAATGAATATTTAAAGCTGAACCACTGCAGTGGCAGACAGAAAGTTCCACTTTGGGTGTTTAACTCTTAAAAACCTAAGTCCCATCTCCTTCCAGCATCCAGTGATGACCTCGGTTTCCCTTTTGGCATGCTAGCTTTGGGTGGGAAGCTTCTGAGCTCCCCCGTAGAGAAGAGATAAGAACCATGTTTGGCATGGATCTGCCGAAAGTGCCCCTGGGGTAGAAAGACAAGAGGAAGACTATAGTGAAAGTCAGCATAGAAATCGTATCAGTCAGCACAGATGCAGACTTCATTGACAAATCTTTTTGCAACCCATCATTTCTGCTACCCCAGGCAGGAAAATGCATCATCCCTGCATCTGCACTACAAAAAGCTTTGACTGCAGCAGACATGCAGTCGAGCAAGTCATGGGACAGAGGAGAAACCTTCTCTGTGGGTTGACTAGGATGGATTGCAGTAGCTCCAATCTCAGAACATCTTTTAACCCCACCCCACAACCTGCTGTGCTAGGTATCATGCAGCAGAGCTAGAATTTCTGTCTTAGTTTCTGAGGTTTACACCATCCCTGGCAAGAGCATCACAGCTGCAGATAAAACAAGCAAGGTAATCAACTTTAATGTTTTCTGCTTGGTTCTCACCCTTCACTCACACTGCAACACCCTGGCTGTGAACTTTTAACCCTGAACTTGTTCCAGATCATGAGCCTTTACAGCAGACAAGTCATAGGCAGTAAATCCACTTTTCAGACAATGGTGTCTATTGAGCTATTCCCTTCGGTGCTTTGCTGCAATTCACTTTCTGTCCACCTGCTGCTTTTCCAATTACTCAAATGTGTGTATCGGTTGTAGTAGCACGCTACTCACCTGCGGGAAGGAAAGAAAGGAGAAGCAGCTTAAAAAGAGGGAGACCATGAGATGCAGTGACAAGACCCTGTGTGCCTCATCAGCCTATTCTGGAGAAATACCAGATTTACTAGCATTTCCTGAAAGCTGGAAAAAATCCAGCCCTCTGAAAATGAGCGAAGGTATGTAATGGTACAAGTAAAATGTGTTAAGAGATACTAGTCAATTAGCTTAAATAAGTAAGTTTTAAATAGAGTGAATTAATCATTTAGCACTAGGATGCAGGGGTCATAGCATAATGCTGTGTGATTTGGTATGTTTGGTTTTGCATTACTTCCTTAGCAGGGGTAGCTGGGTGTGCTGAATCCTTAGGCTGCAAGCTGTGAACTTTCACCTAGAAATGTTTTTGTCTGGGATGGGCTAATTTTCTCCTTGATAGCTCGTACAGTGCTGTGTTGTGGCTTTTTAGTGGGAGAATACTGTTGATAACACACTGATGTTTTGGTTGTTGCTAAGTTGAGCTTATCCCAAGTCTAGGACCTTTTCAGTTTCCCATGCTCTGCACAAGAAACACAGACTAGAAGATAAGGAGGCTACAACCATCAGCAGAAGCTGCAACTCGACAAGATAAGAACAGTTAATGGCCTGCCTGGAGACAGAGAAATGATCCAGTGAGGTGTTAGGAGACCTCGGACCAGAAGTCACCATTGAACGGAAAGGTGAGTGAAACAGAGTGTGGGAGGGGTGGGTGCATAGTCTGTAAGGGTATAATTGCACAGAGATTTCTTTGTTCGGGGTCCCTCTCTGGAGGCATCCAGCTCAAGCTCATTTACCGGCTGTACCATTTGAATTTTTTTTTTTTTTAATAAGATTCAATGCCTCTGAGTCTGCTATGGG
The DNA here is from genome assembly GCF_000699245.1 of Pterocles gutturalis. Taxonomy (NCBI): domain Eukaryota; kingdom Metazoa; phylum Chordata; class Aves; order Pterocliformes; family Pteroclidae; genus Pterocles; species Pterocles gutturalis. The sequence continues at coordinate 4,472 of NW_010126707.1, forward strand.
AAACCTAGCAGTTGAACTGCAGGGATAATACTGGACACCCAGACGATGCAAACTACTTTAACAAATGTTTGGTTTTGGGTGGAGGCTCTGGGCTGTTTTCTACTATTTCTGCCTCCTGCTCACTTGCTGGAGCAAGGGGGACTGCGGCCGTGAGGCAGGGCAGGGCACCTTTCTGCAACATGTGTGCACATGGACAGGGGAATCTTCTTATCAACACTTCAGCTGCTCCAAGGAACGGCAGCTGGGGCAGGTCCCACTCACTGGTGGAGCCCCAGCTCTTGGAGGGTGGCGTTCAGCTTGGACGGCAGCTCCTGGGTGCTAACACGGGCTGCCCCTGTGGACTGACTCCCTTTAACACAGCTGCAGGACACTTCTAGGGTCCTTTAAAAATAAATCCCAGCATCACCTGCCCAGGGCTAAACTCTGTTGTTGTAACCACAGTGAAATCAGCTCATTTTAAAATTAAACTTGCTGCTTTAACAAATAGCATGATGCTGACCTGGGTAGAGACACAATAAGAAAAATACCAACAATGCTTCTTGTTTTAACAGTAAACGTCTCTGTCTTTTTCAGTAACACCCCAAATGGGCACTGGAGGGTTCTACAGCTAAACACAGACAAAGGTGCCTTGTGAGAGATTAACATAAAATGAAGGCATGGCTAGTCACCCTCCCTCACAGCATCCCTTCCACTTCCATACACACCCAAAACGCAAGCGTTCGTCTGCTGCTCGTTTAGTCGTCACAGATTAAAACAAGACAGCAAGGTGAAGACTGGTTGAGCCAGTAGTAGAGCTTTGTTAATTCATGCCAGGCAGCAGCAGTGGCAACAGCTCAGTGCTCAGCCTTACTGACTGCTTTAGAATAAACCAAAGCCATCATTCCAGCAAGGAGGTTACTACAGATCCCTGCCATAAAAGGAGTAGATTGCTCTTAAAATCTAGCTGATGTGAATGACAAATGTAAGAATGGCTAAATAAGAAACAGCTCACTTGGCTGTTTTCCTATGCTGGCCCCTACTGCTACTGAAAGAAAATCCCTCTTAACAACCCAGAGAAAAATAAAAAACATCTGAATATCTTTTCTTATATGGCTGGTTTTTGCATTCCCATTCAAGATGGTCTATTTTGCTGTTGTCTCTGCTCTTGGCATGAAACTGGCCCTGAGATACAAAACTGGAGATGAGGGACAAGTGTGGGTTTAGGGCTGCTAAACCTTCAGCCGGAAAGCCACACTCCCAAACCCAGACTTTGCAATTCACTAAATTGCAGACTGTTGTTCAAGCAGAAAAAATTTAAGAAGTGACTTCCATAAGCTAGAGCCCGACTAATGGCAAACTGGTGTACACTAGCAGACTGAGTCTCGTCTTGGTGTAATTAAAATGTAATCAGATCTTGTTCTTCAGAGCCAAGATCTAGTTAAGAAGCGTGCTTTAGAAACCAATCAGATTTATCATAAGGCAGCAGCCTCCAATGTGTGGGAGGAAAAAGATGTCGGAGAAAGAGATGGAAGGAGATGAACAACATTTTGAACTTTTGGGTAAGTGCTTAGCTCTTCCTCACAAAGCATTCTCCCTTTGGGGACGTCTGAAGTGATCAGAAAGAGTGGATGTTCTTAAAAACTAAGGGAATCTTAGGTTTATGATCTAGAGATACATAAAGTATTTCCCAACTCCTTCGAAGAAGGGAAACAAAGCTAACTTGCTTCTAACTTCTCCATCTTTTGTTTCACACATAGGTGTCCAAACAGAGGCGGAGTTTGCTACACATGAGTTGGAAGTTTAAGGTTTATTAGAAAAATACTTGATCTTTGATAGCATTGCATTTTTTACATATCTGGTTAAAATGCTTTTTATCACTTGAATTCGAATTCATGAGTTGTTAATAACTTCTTCATGCAATCTTTTCAGTTAGCATACTTGTACACACAGAATGAGTACCTGTAATGGAACAACATCTTACTGAGAGGCAGACATCCTGTTCAGGAAACATTACCTGTTTGTACTGGAAAGTCGCAGGAGCGAAGCCATGGTTTTGCAGCTTCAGCAGGTGTCCCAAGTTCCCTCTTTCTCCACTGGGGATTTGTGGGGGACAGAAATCATCTAACTAAATGGGCTGCAAACCAAGCCTCAAAATCATGCATAGTTCCACTGCCGTATTCACTACCCTAAATGAGGCAGTGTTGTTCCTTCCACGGCCACACACACAAGTTCAAGAACTCTAATCTGATCACTTCTTTTCAGTGGCTGAAGGGCCAGTTCCATTTGCGGAGAAATCCCTGAGATTACACATGTCATCGAGCTCCTTTTAAATAAGGAGGAAAACTGACACAGTAGGATAAATTTTAAATTTCTTGGACTACAAAGCTCACACAGTGTTTGTATCTGTCTTCCACATTAACAGACAAAATAATGCTGTAAAAGTCAACATCTATTGCACTATGCTTTGAAGGTCTTTCAAACAAAAGAGTTCAAATTAAAAGCATCTGTAGGTAGATGAAGTCTGTTTTCTTGGGAGTATGGGGAAGGCACTGGAGTAAAAAGCCCTCATTAACCTTACTTAGTCCCTTTCAGAAATATAAAATGGCATCAGTACTTTGGAAAATCTAATCAGAGATAGAGGGAGAGGAAACGGCTATCAGTGCGTAGGTGTATCTTCTAACAAGTGACTGTGGAATTGGTAACAGATGGTACCACTATGAACCAGACAAAGCTGGCAGCACTTGTCTCACTTGGTTGATGCTTGATCACAGTCCATTGGTTCTTGATTGCGTACTTTGATATTTTCCTTCTGTTTGCACTTTCACATGCATCCACAAGAGTAGTGGCAAGCATCTCTACTCATAAAGGTACCTGAAATCACTCTCTGTGTCCCAATGCTCCAGGGGAGTTGGAAGCGCCTTCATATCCACTGAAGAACCTTTCTCCATCAATACCAACTTTAACAAAGTGCAGTTCTACCCATTGGAGTTAGCTGTGCAACACTCCAACTTTCCATGGAAAAAAAAAATACATAGCCACTAATCATTCTGGCATTGGATTGTGGTAAGATCCTGCGTGTTTCTTAATTGAAGGCTCATGCACCCTGAAGAATGAATTCAGTCATGATTACTCTACTTCTTCCTGATCGAGTGAAGTCAAAGCCTTCTCCTGTAACACAGAAAGAAAACTTACAATTATAAAAGCAATGTGGACCCTCATCCTAATTTCAGCTGTGTCAGTAGGTTTGCCAATAGGATTTCCTGACTTCACATGCTATCTGTTCCAATGGACACAGGCTGTGCAGCTGCTGAGTGTCTCCATTCATTTCATGAAGTACAAAAGGACTAGGGTCTCCATTGCAAGTGCATCCCAGCAAACCCAGGTAAATGAGCGACAAAGGGCAGCAGCTCAGCACCACTGCTGGCAGAGAGCACTTTGTGCAACTGACTTTGAAGATAAATCGATGTCTTTCTGTACAGGGGAAGTGGAAGCATACCACACCATAAGGGCAGATTGTATGAACTGCTGAACTACTGTGCTGTCCCCAGAACCTGCTGAGAGCAGACTTCTACGGAGAAGTATAGGATTAGGGCAAGCGTGAAGTTTCCTGGTGTTTCTTCTAGCCTTCAGCTATTTGTGGTGGAGAGACTGTGTGTGTTTTATACTTAACAACCCTCCATGAATGTCTCCTATTGAGTTTTGGACCTACATAAATAAGAAACTTGCAGCATAGAAGATGTTTGTAGCAAGTAATTCCACAGCTGAAGTACATGCTGTGCTAAAGCATACGCAGTTTGGTTTGGTTTGCATCTGGCCCCCGTTAGTGCTGTGAAAGCTTGCTGCTTCAGTTTAGGCAATGCGTAAGTCAAGGGAGGGGAAACGCATACCCAGCCACCCTGGTCCTGAATCCATGGCTTGAAGTGTTCTCTGAGGTACTTTAATCCAAAGCCCAAGACCAGGTTCATAGGATGGTTGTCCACAGCGTTAAGTCTGGTGGCAACTTCCATTGTAAAGGCAACTTTTGTGCATTGTACTTGGTGGCCTGATAGCTCATTTGTTGAATCTGCTGAGACATTCTCCAGGAACGAATCAGTGATCCTCTCAAAGAAGGTGTAGGTCAGCATGTCTTCAAAAAGTGCAGAGAAAACCGTGTCCTTTTTCATCTGAAAATAAGAATAAGGATTGGTTAAACTGAGACACTTTTGTTGGAAATGCTTTCCCCATGTGGTTGGGAAAGGAGTGCACCTCTAGGTGGTACATGCAATATAGTCTAGCCGTGGTGGTGAATTGGTGAATGCAAAAGATGACACACATACCCCACACCTCACTGCAAAGCTGTTCCTTCAGACTCTGGAGGTGGTTCTGTGTTTTTTCCTTGAAAAAAATCTTCTTTTTTCTTTTTTTTTTTTTTTGCATTTGAACGAGAGCAGGAGAGAGAGAGAAAGCAAAACAAGTGTGATGCTGATAGTGAGACCTGCAGGTAAGGAGGCATGGGAATACAAGAGCAAGGGGAGGATAACAGTAAAGGCAAGGTTATGAGAAGTACTGGCAATAGCTGCCATGCTAAGCTCCATTTGCCCAGTCATGGTCTTTGTGATGCTTCTTAGTGTATCTGGGTGCCTCTCTGCTGCAGGAACTGAGCATGTCCGCCATGCAGGAATATACCTTTATAGAGCAGAAGGGACAACTAAACAAGGGTGTAAAGGGAACAAGTACCTATATTTTTAATAGAGAAAACATCCACTCCAACTAAAGGGCTCATGTGAGGGTTCTTCTATAGCTTTTGGGCAGGGCTTTCAAAATGCACTCAGAAGATTTATTTCAAAATCTCAAAGCTGTTGAGTTTCCCTCCCTCTACTGGGAACAACTTGTATGCCAAATTTACTGCAAACACAAGAGTTTCTCAGACTCAGTCAAGTGCTCAACATGCCATGAAACTCAACAGGAATGAGGAAAGTGGCTTGTCTTTGACTTGTACAACATTTTTGTTGCCTTCCTCCCACACCCCAACGGAGATCTCTGCTAGTCCTCTGTTCTTGAGAAAGATTTCAGGATGAATGGTGGAAGTTTCAGAAAGCTCTAAATGTGTAAATAAGAAGTTCAGGATAGAGACAGAGTGCTCTGGGTTACAAAACACTCACTCCCAAGAGAAGTGTAGTCCCTCTCTCACGCTCTAGCCTGTGGAGCTCCTGAAAACAGAAGGAGTTACCTTTTCTTCTAGTCGGTCCCCTGATTCTCTTAACAGTGAAACTATTGTTTGTATTATCTTTTCTTCATCTGTTAAAGAAAAGAGAAACATAAATATTGCAGCCTTCTAGTAGGATCTAGATAGCAAACTATGGCAAAAGCCTTTGTGTCAATCATGGAAACAGCTGCTATTCTGTGGCAAATTTACAATGAGTTGTGTATTCAGGCTTTACGCAAAAGCTCACTGTTCTAGTCTGTGTGGAGTAAGCAATGCTATTTCTCCACCTGCCCAATGTTTTACTCCAGTTAAGAATCTGGGAAAGAGCAGGGGCTTTAACATCCCGCTGCCAGCCCTTTGGGCTTTGACCTCATCTCTGATAACAAGCCAGAACAAAAGAGCAGCTAGCAGAAGCCAATGAAAACGGACTTAATATTAGGAAAAATATCCCCTCATCATTACCAGTTATACCTTCTGCAATTCATTAGGCCAAACTCCAGCTTTGCTGGATTACAGAAAATGCAAGTATGGCAGGATCCTTCTTGTAACCAGGAATTCCTAGAAACCTTGCATTAAAACTGAATTTCTGCAGACATCATGGAAGACAAGGGGTTCAGAATTATAACAGAGGTTGTTGAGCAGTGTTGTCCTCTCACTGAAGAGAGATAGTCCAAGACATTATTGCCTCAAGGACTGGTCTTTGGCCTTAGAACCCCGGTGTATGACTCTGTCCCCAGCCCTGCCACTCCTACCGCTGCTCTGTCACCTGACATCCCTTTACCTTCATCCTCCTTTTCTTATGTCACACCTCCATGGATTTTTAAGGATGCCCCCTTTAATTGCAGTAGCAGGCAGGACTTGTTAGAGGACTGCAAGGGCAGTCCCTTGGAATGTGGGCAACAGAGCGAAAACCAACAGAACAAACTTCCTTCTTCACAGCGTCTTACCACAGAAGTCCCAAGTGCTTCACCATGTCTAGTGAAAATGCCTGTGTGCAATCCCAACCCGCCGTACTGCCTGTGAGCATGAAATCCTTCACCCTTACCGTGTTCCTCGCCCTCACTTCCACCAGTAGGAACACTATCGTCTTGTTCCCGACATGGGGTATCATATGTTGTCTTGAATGACACATCTGAAGGAGATTCTTGGGATCTGGAAGTCACAAGCTTGGCAAGTTTGTCTGCAATATGGTTGACATCTGCTCTTTCACCTGATTGGGAAGGAGGTGGGAAATAGAGAAGGCAATTAATCTTTCCATGAAATAATATAGTGATTTACTTGTTTACATGCTCCCTGAGGTGGAAGTGCCCAGAAGATACCAAGGGATACATTTCCGCATGCTAGGACTTTGCTATTGCTTGAGATCAGCTGGTAATAGTTTAGAGAGACAAGTAACATGGTACAAACCCTCAACAGTTATCTGCTGCTCAGATACTAGAGGCCATACAGAAGCAAGCATGAGTGTTACTCACTAGCATACATCCTTGCAAGCCAGAAGCACACCATGTTTTAAGAAACGTGAGAGTACTGCTCTATAGGACTTTGAACCTTAGACCCTAGTGTGAGAGTGGTATTGCCCATGACAAGTCCATCTACAGGTCCAGATTCAGAAATGATGTTGTGTTTGAATGCTCTTTCCTTGTTCCCACAGGCTAATCCTGAGGAAAGGAGAAGCAGACTTGACTTCACAGGCTCCTCTAGCACAAAAGCTTCTTGTGTCCTTGACACTGTTACATTAAACAAATACGTGTATTGGAAGAACAGACTGACTTTATCCACCTTGTGTGATGCCCCTGTTCAGGACCCTCACTGCCTGAAGGCATCCCTCAGTGACTCTGACAGGGATCCTGTTGTAACAAAGAGAACTGGAGGAGCTGTTGCAAGGTTTGTTACATCTGAAAGGTGTTCTTCCTTAAAATTTGCCTCACAGAGCTTGGGATGCAAAACTCCATCTCCCCGCCAGCGCTGCTAAGTGGCAGCTCTTGTGTGAGGAGCAGACATTGAGATAAGCTCAGCAGTGGCCTGACCCACAACTGGTGTAAAATTCACAAGCAAAGTTTACTGTGGTGGCAGCAGGCGTTAATGCAGCCAATAAAAACTGCATTTCAAGGCTGGTGAATCAACCCCAAGACACTTCCATCCCCTTGTCTGCCTGCAGAGCTTGTCAGGGGCCTGCTAAACTTCTAGGAAGGGGATCAGGCTGTTCATGACTTTGGAAACCTAAGATTAGGCAACTGGACAGGACTTTGATTTAGATGGATAATCCCCAACAGCACCCCCATGTGCTCCAGAATGGCCTGGGCAAGCATGCAGTGCAGCTGTGAGCAGTGTAAGTGACAAATAATAATCATAATGTCTTAGGAATTGGTCCAGCAATCTGCAGAAGGGCAGGTAAAGCCCGTATTGGAAGCCAAGCAGGATCTCCAGGGAGGTTAACACCCAGCACAGGAAGGTTTTACCTCAAGGCCATGCTGCCACATGTTGTTCAGGGAACATGGTAATGTATTGGCAGGGCCATCAAGTTATTGCACCTAAACTATTGAGCACTTTCCTTGGCAATGTGAAAATAAAATTGATATAAAAATGGCTATCTGGATGCAGATATATGTCCCTGGCAACCAAACAATGGAAAGCTATAGTTATTTCCCCCTAGCAAAAGGCACTGGGCTGAGGCAGGGGTCCGTTCTTGAGAGATGCAGCTGGATTTGGCAGGAGGGAGAATTATGGGCTTGGTGGGTAGGAGCTGGCCCAGGACAGTTAAACTGATCAGGGATGGGGCATTAGGCCGGAGAAGTCAGTGACGGATAATTTTTAGAAATATCTTTAAGTGCAGCAAAACAGGAGAGCAACTGCTGCAATACCAACGGTATCCAAGCTAGGACAAATTAAACAAACATCCCTTTACCTATGTGTATGAAAACAATATGGCAACACTGTATGTGGCAACTTAATGCAGATACCTCATCCTCCTCTTTCAGTCTTGTATGAGAAGTTAAGGAATTAGTTATTTTCCAGAGTATAAAAGGTAAAAATCTCATTGCCTGCAGTGCAGCGCCTGACGCAGGGCTGGCTTTGGGGGCTGGGGTACAAGCTATTTATGTGGATGGGATCCCTGGATGTCAGGTCAGTTACAGCCACCTACCAGTTCTTCTTCCAACACATAGGAGGGCAAGTTCAGACTTAATGTAATACCAATGTGTAAAGGAGAGTTGGATAACTCTGGAAGACTGTTGCCCTTTAAGATACACAGTGGGGTTATAAGAGGTGGCCCAGAGATGTGTACGGGCTGCTCTGTGCTTGAGGCTGGTCACTGCCAACTGCTTGGCACCAGAGTTTCAAGCAAACTCTGGCACTTTGGTCTGTTCTGGAACGCACATCACATGATAAAGCTCCTTGAATGGGCCTTCAAAGAACTTTTCTTCCTTGATTTTAGTGTGGAGGTCTTCAGTCTGACCAGTGCTTTACGTTTTTTTTTCTAACCCAGTATGAAGAAGAAAAAGCCAATGCTCAGAAAAACGATCTGTACAGTTATACAATACTTACCACCATACAATGGAAGACAGAAAAGCCAGTCACAAACATAAATCTTGTGTGTGCAAGCACTATGGATGATCTGGCAATCTGCCTTCCTAACCGGAAATCAACAGAGCCGGCATAAGAAAGGGCCAAAAAGTGAACCTTTTGAAAAAGTGAAGGAACCACCTTCCTTCTCCTCCCTTTCCACAGGCCACTAGCCATTTAAGCTAATTAGAGAGAGATTCAAAGACAAACAGCAGAAGGAAACAACTGAGACATACTTGTCTGATGCTGAGAATTCCCTTCTAGATGGCTCTCAGGTGGTCCCTGGAAAACGCAGACATGTGCTCTGAGACCTTGGTTCTGTGGCCGTGGTAGGGGCTTCTTCTGTTCTTCGCTGCTGCAGTGAAAACGTAGACCATATCCTGACAAGTGGTTTCTTTTTGATTGCCTTTTGCTGTGGAGTTCCCCCACGCCACCCTGATAAAATACAGTGTGGCTTGGTCTGTCTTTATCCCTTTGATGGTCAATCAACACTTTTCTCCTGGTTAGGGATGATGATTTCTGCGTATTAGCCTCATTTTTCAGAAGTTTCACATAGCTACTGACAGACAGCCGCCGCTGGGCGTAGGCCATGAGGATCTTGTATTCTATGCTATCTCGGTCATCATCGTCCAGCAGTACTTCCATACTTCTATCTTTTGGCGAAGACATCTTCGTCCCTGCAAGAACATAGTTTTTATGGCTTAGGGAACAGCCTGTTTTTCATTAATATCAACCAGTACTTGACATTTTTGCAGAACCTTTCACCAAACATGTTATAAATCTCAGTGATGTTAAGAATATTGCAGTACCCAGGAGCCAGAGAAGCACTGTTTTCTAGAAAGATCATTTGGTTACTGAGAAATACCTCAGGTGGCAAACAAGGCTGTCAAAGAACCAGAACAAGAGATCTGCTATATTGCTCTTAACGGCATTTGGTGGCTTAGACAGGAAAGATGAGAAAATTCAAGGAGTATTCAATGGTTGGGGTGCAGTGCAGGAAAAGAGGAAAGCCCATAACCATAATAACTGATTCTCAGGATGGAAAGAAAAATGGTTCATCAAAGCACTGCAAAGGAAAAGCCTATACGGTGGCTCAAATGAGCAAGCATCTAAATGCATGAGAACTATGCTTTCATAGGAAGCTTTGACAAATTCAGCCCCTGAGTGCTCTAGGTAGGAAAGCAAACAAGAACTAGCCCACACATTAGGAAAAAATATTATATTTACCTATAATAATGTTCTCAACTGTCCTTCCACTTTAGGGGGTCTGAATCAATAAACTTGTGTGTTTGACTGCATGCAATGGATGCTGTGGTGGTGCTTATCTACTGTAACTTGTTCCTGTCCAAATAAACACACTAATCCCATAGCACACACATGCATTTTGGCATCTTCCTGTTTTCCTTACATATTGTAGCTTACCAAACCACAGTGTGAAACACTCTCACATTTTTGCTTTGCGCTAGATCCACTTCCCACCCAGCCTCCCTGGAGCCAGAGAAACAAGAGGAAGAAATGGGGATGGATTAGCTGTGATGCAGAAAACTGAAAAGGTCTCCCCTGCAGAGCCCGGGTGAGGTTTTAGATGTTTGAGCAGGAAGCCTGGACCAGTGACAGCAGGCTCTCTGCGATGTCTCTCCTCAATGACCCACGTAAATTCGAAGAAAGTGATGCGCGTATCCAGAACCTGTCACTGCAGTCTGTCTCTGACAAGCTGAAACAAGAGGCTTCTGTTCTCACTGCCCTCTCTTAAACAAGTACCAAATTCACATACACTATGCCCTCAGACTGAGAGAAACAAATTTAAGCTAATTTATTCCCTTCTGGAATGTCATTTAGCTATCTGCTGCTTTGAATGTAACATTATTGCTGATATGTATCCAACAGGACGTTTAAATCCTCAGCACGAAAACTCATGTCTGGGAGTTAAACACACACCACACACACCCCGAGTCCCAAGAAAAGTCAGTGGAAAGGAGGTGCCTTGCCACCCCCGTGTATTTTTAACTTCTGCCCTCGGGACAAGAGCAAGCCATCCCCCCTAATTCACAACAACAGAGCGCTGTTCTGTGGGGGGCAGCTTCCTACCACTGCCTTATTCTGCAGGGCTCTCCAGGCACAGCAAGGCTGCGTGAAGGGATCTGGGCATCCTGTTTCTTCACAGGTGCTGGGAGGCAAGGCTCAGAGGCAGGGAGATTGCCAGGCTGCACTTTAATTGCAGATCATCTGCCTTTACTGTGTGGAGGTCTGAAGGTACTACAAGTTGTTGCATTGTGATCTGTTACTCACCCTAAAACTTTCATTTTCCTAAGTATGAGGGTGAAATCAGTCGTATATGTGTGTACATCTGAAATGCCAAATCTTCATCTGGTGTAAATCATCCTAGTCCCATGAAAATCCTCAGGAGGATATTGGCTCGCCTTTAACAAAACTCTGGCTTTAAACTTCCAAACACCTCTATTTGGAGCTGACACCGACCTCACATGCATCTCATTTCACTACTTAGGTACAAAGGATACCATTTGTCTTCTGGATGCAGGTGGTGTTATGACTGACACACATAAAGGGAGTTAATAAAAAAAGTTGGAAGTGAACAATTAGTCAAAAAAGATTTCCCTGCCCCAGCAAGTTATGGAAAGAAATAAAGCTCAGCTGATTTGTCACCTTGTTTTCAACACTACTTTTATTGTAAGATTTTAACTTCATTTTGGTTAAGTTTCAAATTTGTAACCTTGTAAGTTCAAAAAAAAAAAAAAAAAGGTTTCTGTGCTGTTTTGCCATTAGGTGCAGAAAGCAACCAATATAACAAGACTTAGATAAGCCACTTCCACCATGCTAAATTGGGGTTTTGTTGTTGTTGTTGAGACAACAGAGGAAAAAAAGAGAACATACTAAAAAAAAAAAAATCCAACCCTTTTTCCCTCATGACTGTTTCATATGCTCCTCTTGGCTATCACTGGCTTCCACTTTCACATTAGGACAGACACTAAAGAAATAAGAATGAGAATAGTGTGATAGCGAAAGGCGGGGGAGAAATTGGGAAAAATCTGCAGCACATCCACTGGTAGAGAAAGGAAAGATGACTTGTTTATCTCTCAGGGAGCTGCTATGTTAGGTCACTCTGAGTGATCCGAAATGTAACTTCCCAATCATGCTGGAGTTGAGCTACTGGCACACCGCTCTGTAGGCCTCCCACAGCCTGTCCCAAAAACATGGCAACAGCCTCTGAAATTTTCTTCCCCGGGGGAGCGTGGGTGTCAGCTTGCTCAGTTTGCAGTGTGCTGCAATTTAGTGTTTAGAAATCTACGCTCAACTTCATCTGGTAAAACATCTCCCTATGCTTGGGTAAGCGTTTATCCCAATAGCATCCCAGGTACAAGGAACTATGTTATTTTTGAACAGCCTCCTGGGCTTCAGCAGAAGCTCTGTCCTGTGCAGGGCCCAGCACTGCACTGAGACCCCGTGCTCACAAGGTCATGCCAAGGTGAGTCCCTGTCTGCTGGACATGGCCGGGGCAGTTTGGAGGCTAGGGAAGAGGGTGCATGTTCCCCTTCTCTTGCTAGTTGCTGCCTTGAGCTATTCAAGGGGTCAGCAGGAGATTTTTGTCTTCTCACCACATTCATGCAGGCAGCTTTAATGAACCTGGAAGAGAAACTGAAAGTCCAGCAGGAAAATGGCAGCAAGAGACTGTTACAAGAAACAAACCAAGTGGAGAAAAAGAAGTGGGAGCTAGAAATACAGAGAAAACAAAGGAGAACCAAAATGATGAAAGACAGGTACAGGGCTGCTGCTTCTCACTGCTGTGCCTGGGAAGGGAGCACTGATGTCCATACCACCCTTGGGATGCAGAGGAGCAAAGGTAAGGACTTTTCCAAGCCCTGTGATTGTTTGAGACCATCTTCCAGTGCAACCCAGAGCAGCTTAAAGAGTGTTTTAAGCTGCACAGCATTCCTCAGCATCTCTGCTACACAGAAAGCAAGGTTACAGCAAATCCCTTCAGCTCACCAATGAGCCCAGGAACAGGTACTTCTCTTCGTCCCAGAAACCAGACCAACCATTTATTTAATTTTGAGGTTTGTCCAGAAACAGACAGAAAATTTTGGAAGCTGTACTATTCTTTGTCATTATTTAATACTTTATTCAAACTAAAGCTCTTCCTTGAAAAGATCTAACCTCGCCCTTCAGATCAGACACCAACGCTACTTAAAACAGCATAGCCTTCCCCACCATTGATACCCTTTATAGATCTAAAATAATTTGTGTAACATTCATATATACTCATTTTTCAGTAATATAAAAATATAATTAACAATATAAAAATAGATAAACTATA
>NW_010126708.1:0-11454 GCF_000699245.1 Pterocles gutturalis
CCTGCAAGGACCCTCCAGCCTCTGCCAGATGCAAAGTGTGTGACGGGACTGTGTTGGACAGCCTGGGATGGGGCAGCAGCCTCTCCTTGGTACCACCCTGTGCTCTGCAGGGACTTGACGGCTGCCCTTGCTTTTGGGTACCCTTCCCTCACTGCTGAGATGCTGGGCTGGCTCAGGGAGAAGCTGGCTCCAGTCCTGGCACTTCTTCCTTCCTGAACTGGTCACAGCTGCCTGAAATTCCCTGCCTAAATCTGGCAGTGATCGGTGCCTTGACCTGGAGACCTGTGCTCTGTGTTTTCCCCAGCAAGAGCACGGCTCAGGTCAGGGAAGCTGTTTCTGCCAGAGCCGGGCTGGCATCTCCCTCTGGAGGCTGCTCCTGTGGCTCTGTGCTCCCAGAGCAATCTTGCTCTGCGTTCATGGGATTCGCTGCCAGTAGGTCCCTGTCCCCTATCTGCAAAGGTGATCGTAGGCCAAAGGCAGGAAGCAATTAAAATGACACAGATAAAATCAGAGCGAGAGTGGAGACCCGCAAATGAGTCAGGTGAAGTGTGCTCTGGAGCCAGCCGCGTGTGGGGTTTGGATGGGGAGCTCTCCCTTCCTGAGAGCACATGCAGTTGTGAGTACACGCACAGCCCTTGCTGGGAAGGGCCCTTTTCCAGCTCATTTAACTGCACCCGTGCCAGAACTCAGAGGGGGGTTTGAGAACCTTCCCCCTCACTGCCTCACAACCCAGAGAAAATACCCCTGACTGCTTCAGCGTGAAATCCCAGAGCTGCCTCCTGTGAATCCTTAAGAGAGCAAACATGATGGCACGGGCACATGTGGGGCTTGGTGGGAACAGACAGGGACACCATCTCAGCTTTTGTTGTTCCCTTCATAAACAAAGCACAGAACACGGACCAGATAAGTAGTAGAAGTTAAAACCTTTAAAACATTTTCCCTTCAGGGAGCTCGGGAAAATTCAGTGGCTCAATGTGCCGGGAGCACGTGCAGCTAAAGCCAGATGAACAGGAAAAACTGACCCAGCATCTTCAAAGGATTAAGGCAACAGGCGTAAGCTATACACCATGTAAGGCTCTGACAGGGGGAAGCAGAGCTTTTTAATGAATCACTGCATGGTCTGCTCGCTCGTATGCCTTTCCCTGCAGGATGAGGCAAAGCGATAAGCATTCCCTAACCTGCCTCAAACCCTCCAACAGCTTTTCATTACTCTCCTTCCCGCACTGCCGAGAAGCAGAACAGAGACACAAATCTGAGAAACAAAGCTCACATCCTCCTCCTGGCCTGCATCACCTTCCCTTCCAGCAGCAGAGCAGAGCCCTCCTGCCCCTTGCAAGGGCACCTCCTTCGGGGCAGCCCTTGGAGCCTTTTGTCCCTGATCACAGAGCAGAGAGAAGAGACAGCAACTCGCCAAGCTCCAGATCCCCGTTCCTATAAGCTTAGATTTAAATGGTGCTGGAAGAACTGCATCTACATGAAAGGGGGTTTAAAAGCAACCAGGGAACTGAATACAGAGGAGATCTTGTCAGCTAGCTGGTTCCATTAGCACTGTCAGGAACACTAAGAATATAGACATTACGTGGTTTGAAAATGTTTCCAAGAGTTCTGTGTATTATTATGTTATCTCTGATCTAAACCCCTGTTAGGGATTTCATGCTCTTAGCCCATGTTTGAGATTCAGCACATTAATCAGTGAGATCTCTCTGAGATGTGTCAACAAATTCAACCCGCTGTTCCGAGTTAGCTGCTCGGAGTGAGGGAGCACCGTGTTTAGGAGCAGCTCGAACCTGCAGGGCTGAGTCACACTCAGTGCAGGACCTCACAAAGGAAGAAGATGTACCAGCGTGCCTTCTCCTAGGGCAGTGGAGATCACAAACAAACAGGCAGGGGGGACAATCCCTGGCTGCTCCCCTCTTCACACTGCTTCTCTCAAGAGGTGAAAATGGGATTTCAGAAAAGGGCAGCGAAATATTAAGAACTGGTAGAAATGGAGCATTTGACTGTTGATACGAACCCAGGAAGGAGGAGTGCTCCCAATGCCCCCCAGCCTGCATGTCAAGCAATGAGGAGCCCGAGCGGGGACTGTGCCCAGGCCCCAGAGCACCCTCTTGTAAGAGAGGGACAGTGTCACACCTGCAGTGTCTTCTGCATGGAACCAGGTGGGCATCTGGCAAAGGGACAGTGCCACTTGGGAGACGAGAGCGACACATTTCTGTACCCCAGTGTTCCCAGTCATAAAAGCAAAGGGGGGTGTAGCCACAGGAAGGAGGACACAGTAAAAGGTTGTGAACCGTTTGTTCATCCCCAGCTTGTGCTCCCTGCAGCAGGGACAGCTTGGCAAGCATTGGGGTCAATGAAGATTTATGCTTCA
Organism: Pterocles gutturalis; assembly: GCF_000699245.1. Lineage (NCBI taxonomy): Eukaryota > Metazoa > Chordata > Aves > Pterocliformes > Pteroclidae > Pterocles > Pterocles gutturalis. Next base: position 2,372 of record NW_010126708.1, read on the forward strand.
AGCTCTGGCGAGATGGCATTTCCCTCAATCCCAAGAACACAGAGCACCCTGTTGGCTCATCTGTATGAAGCACAAAACATTAAGGAAGGAATACTGCGATGGCACATGACAGCACGCCTGTGTTGTGTGCGGGTGCTGAGGGCAGGAGCATGCTGTGGCCGGAGTGCCGAGAGCCCCAGGGTGTTTGCCTGAGTGTGTGCGTGTGTGTGTGTGTCTTATTGCAAGTGATAGCGTCCATGTCAGAGTGCGAATGTTTGCGTGAGTGCACTGGCAGTGGTTAGTGCACGTGTGCTAGTGATTGTGTAAATGTGCGAGGGAGACGTGACGAGTTTCCACACTCCGTGCCCTTAGATTTCATTTCCCCGCTAATGCAACCCATGCCTGGGAGTCAGCTGGCAGCGCAGTGCAGTGCAGTACCCCGACGTACGCTAGAAATCTAGTCCAGAAGGCTAATTATTCTCCCTGTTGACCAACATTTCTGAGACAATAGAAAGATGAAAATTAATTGCAGAACTCATGTTTTTAAAAGTAAATGGAATTAAGCAAAATGTTCTCTGTCAAAATCTGATCTAGTAAGAGCAAGAGCGAAAGGGAAAATAAAGGGAATGTCACGGGAAATGCTACTTTGTAACACTGCATTTCCCCAGCAAAGATAACCTTGGATACAACCTCTGATCAAATCCACATTGTCCCAACAAGGTACCGCAGCATTAATCAGCTGTGTTTGTAAAGGCTGGAACAAAACTCAGCCAGCAGAACCAAGTTAAAGCAGCCCAGGAGCAGCATTGTCACGCAGAACCTCGGAACTGGCTCTCGTGAGCCTGCAGAGCCTTGGACCATGTCACTGGCTAACAGCATTCGTCAAGCTTTGCATTAGCACTTTGGCTGGCTGTCGGTGACAATGCGTGTGAGCTGTATGAACCAGAGACTATCTTCCTTCAAGCAACCTTTGTGATGACAACATCAGCCCTCCACCTATCTATGGTCACCGTGCTGGTGCACACCCACCTGTGCATCCTCCACACATTGACAGATTTTAATTTCTTACAAATGTGTATAATCATAATCTCAGTTAACAACACTGTTTTGGGGGTAAAGATATCCCTTTTGTTGACCTGATCCTCTGGTTCTGTTACATCCTTCTCAAAGCTTTTGGACAAATTTTTATGCTTTACCTGATCATGGCTGGCAGCGCTGGAGACCTCTTGCACTTGATGTTGTTGAAACTCAAAGAGAAGAATAATTTTCGTACCGGTACCCCATGTGAGCAAGGATTGTCTCACGGTCTGTGCAGCCCCGGGTGCCACTGCGCTCTGGCCAGTGTGCGCTCAACGAGCTGCTCATGATTTGAAAAGTATCAGTGGCCAAGATCTATGCTACAGCAGAAGCAGAGTGCTGCCATCCCCACTGAGCCCACTCCCAACACGCAAACCCTTAGCATGAACACCACGGTGCTCTCATCCCACCAGAGATGGTGACACCTGCCTGGGCTTCAGCTTGATGCCACCACCCTGGGTTACTTTGCACCATGGCTCCTCTCATCTGGGTCTGACTAACGGGATAATTTCTCAGAAGACAGTTTAAGGATCATGGAAAATCCTGCCTGTCCTATAACTCAGGCTAAGTGAAGGTGTTTCCCCTGAGCGAGGTTCTGCTGGTCTGCTCCAGAGGCATGAAGGAACTGTGCCTTTGTTCATGTTCCATGTCTCTGGGAGGAAGGGCAGCCTCCTGCAGTTCAAAGCTCCTGTCGGGTCACGGTTCCAGCACAGCAATCCCTTGGGGGCAGCAGGACCCCACATGCAGGCAGCTACAAGGGACCTCTACCCAAACACACAGGATGCTTTGCAGGTGAGGACCAGGACCATGAGGGCATCCAGAGGATCCAAAGCAGGCTGAAGGACACTGATGTGAACTATATCGGTCATTTTACCCTGCTGTGCATCTCAGCAGTGGCACTGCTGCTCCTCACATCAGTCCTGGGGGAGCACAGCACCAGCTGGACGGGGGGTGGCTGCAGCCTGGGCTGGAGGAGTCAACCATGGCCACCATGGAGAGCCCAGAGGGATAGTGAGGTCCTGTCCCCCTTTACAGATTAGAGTCCTTGGAAAAGAGGCCAGTGATGGCAGCTTTCGCCTTCCAGACACTCAGGGGAGCAAGTGCCTCTCAAAGGGTCTCAACCATTGCCTGAACACCGGGGTCCCGCTGCAACACGGACAGGAAACCACACTTCTGGCAGCCCTGAGATGACACCAGTGTTTCCTTTTGTCCCCGAGAGCTGGTGGCCCTGGAATTGAACCTGTAATGGTGAAAGTCTTTTTGGGAACCACAAGCAGGCAGAGGTGGGAGCCTGTCCATAGAGAAGACAGCGAGTCAGGGTGCTCTGCCCTCTTGGATGGAGCAGCTCTCATGATCCTGCCCTGCCATGGCCTTGCTTCGCTCCCTTGTTATTGTCACAGGAAAGCTGCACTGTCCCTTCCCACAGTGTGAGCAGCTGCAGTCACCTACCTAGCAAGGGCCTCTGGAGAGGAGAACAGGTGGCTCGGCAGAGTGGCCATCCCTCCGGGGATGCTCTGGGCTCAGGCACCGGGCAGGCTCACCGCAGCCCTGCACGGATCCTGCCTCCTGGATGGCTCAGGAATGGACTGTGCTGAGCTCAGTCCCAGGGAAAGACTTAGGGCTTTTGGAAACATGAAAGACAGCTCGAGCAGCGTCCAAAGCGCCTAGCTCCACCTTATTTTGGGAAAAGTGAGAAGAGGGGGACATCCGAAATAATGAGTTTTCTGAATATTTATCCAAAACATAACAACAGATAAACTCCAATCACATGTTGCATTCAAATATTGGAATATTTATTCCAAATATGGTCCTGTTGCAATTGTATGATAAACATGAAAGCGAGAGTGCAGTTATTTATGTCCTGCCTTCAGCTTCTCAATAGCATGTTTAAGTTTAGGGTATTTACACTCTTTTATCCAGCTGTCGGACTTTATCAAGTCCTGTGCAACTTGGGAGAGGCAACCATGCCAGTGGCAGAGCAAGCCCCAGCAAACCTTGATAGAGCAGGCTTCCCTCGTGGAAAGCACATTATGTCCCTCCTGCATCTCTCCTGGCCCCCGTGGAGCAGTACTGGCAGAAAACTGTTGTATTACATAGTCCCCTGGCAAGGAGGGAAAGCCTTTCTCCCTGGCTGGGGCTGAAGGAGCTTCCAATATCATTTAAATGAAACAATAACTCAATGGTAGCGAGCGAGGGTTATTTGGGGTGCTCCAAGAAGGCACATACTGTGCCCAGGAGCAATGGAAAATTAGGCAAAGGGAAGTTTTGACTGAACAGCCAAAAAAAGCTCTTGGCAGGACCTCCTGTACCCTGTGGAGCCACCTCTGGCGTGGCAGGACAGATGCCCTCCTTAGCTGCTCATTTGGAATTAGACTCACTTACGGGTATGAGACTGTGTTTACCTTCATGCTCTGCCCTGCTCTGGCCATGGACCGAAACTCTCAAGAGTCCCCAAGAGAGGCCGCGCTGGGGCTACACCCAGCACGGATATTCTCCTGAGCCTTGGTCGGGCTCCAGCAATCAGCCTCAGAGAATGGGGCCAAGGAGTCCACATCTACCTGCTAGAAGAAACTTGAGAGCATCCAGGTAGGGCGATGGAGTCAAGACAAGCCACTGTCACCTGAGTTCAATCGCAAACCCTCTGTTTGCTCCATCCTGGCTACGGATGAAGGACCTCAGAAACCCACTAGTGACCGAGCAGTCTGAATTGTGGGCTCCAACACTGTGATTCTGGGCTCAATCAGAGATTCTGGGGCTCTTTGCAAGTAGGAGTTTCCTAAGGGAAACTTATCAGGTGAAGGACTACTAGAGGGCAAAGTCACAGAGCTGTGAAGACAAGAGATGTTTCTCCTCACTTGCCAAGCCATGAGAACAGCAACATGCCAGCAGCAAAATATTCCAGGGATAACCTAACTTTTACCAACACACGTCAAAACATACCAACAGGCGCAACAGATGTGTCCTGCCTCTCCAGAGGGTGGGAAGCAGGGCCACTGAGTGCCACAAGTAACGGTGACAAATTCCACCTGCGGTCCCCTTGCTCACAGCCAGGAACATGCACCCACACCCCCAGTGCTCCCCTGAGTGCTGCTGGGTTAAACTGTCTCCCACATCTCCTCATGTCACTCCTCACCCCCATTGCAGCCATGGTTACATCAGCTCTCCCAAGTGCCCGGCAGCTCCAGAGAGCTCCTTGGAAGCTCAGCCCCTGGGACCAGCCCCTGGCAGAAGGTGCAGCCGGTGCCTGTCCCACACACGGGCTGTGCTGGATGCTTTGCAGGGAACATAAAACTTCCAGAGGAAAATCAGACAAGTAGTACAAGTGCCTACTCTGTGCTTGAAAAGCAGTGTTGGAAAATGCCTCAAAGACTTAAATTCATCCTCTGAAGTGTTGTCACAGGAGGTTTCTTATCCACATAGATCTATAACCTGCTCAGAATCCCTGCGGTTTCTGCATTTACAGCATCCAGGTTCTCCTTCATTTTTAATGTGTTATTTTCTAAACTCATTAAATGTGTCTTAGCACTTGAATGGTGACAACAAAAAATAAAGTGGGATGCTCTGATGTTTCTCTGCTGTCCCTCAGGTTTTGTGTCTATATCCTGTGTCATGACAACCGTGTACTTGGTCCTCAGGTAGGATGCTTTCTGACTCTCCATCGTTTCTGCTCTTTTTTACACCTTTTCTGTCATCATGGCATCCTAGTCTGAGGCGAGGTGACTGATCCATCCCAGGTGAATGTATGCCAGCCTTTTACACAGCCTAGTGGAGGGCAGCACTGAAGCAAGCCCATTTTTGTGGGTTTTTTTGACTACATGTTTGCACCAGCATCCTGTTTGAACTCAGGACACATAACTCCTTTGAATGCAACACTTTGCACTACCAGCTCTAAAATTCACCTGTCAGACTGACTTAAGTTTAGCTGTGTTCTTTCCAGTCTTGACTGACGTCATGTAATTCTCCAGCACCTGCAAGACGTTCCTTTACTGTGTGCAGCCATCAGTGTATTATTTAACATTAATCTCATTAAAGCTGCTTCTCTCGCACAGATGTCCATTTATTCTCCTACTTTGTTTTTTGCAGGCAGAAAGACAATAATGAATGAAGAGATGGCTTTATTATTAGTCGTGGGCATGTATTCAGAGAACCACAAAGCAAAGAGGCGCATGAACAGGGTACTGGCTCTCCTGAACCACCGGGGGTTATGTGGAGGAGACGGTCTGAGGAAAGACAACCAGGCCTCCAGGATCTAAAAATGCAACCAACTCAGTCCTGAATCCAGACCATAACACACAGATTTGCAGAAACAGTTTTCTGGATGGGCAGAGGGAAAGGTATTCTGGGCTGCACCATTTCAAGGTGGACAGACAAGGGCCATCCCAGTGGCAGCGGTTCTTGGCGCACCGTTGTGTCCTCTGCACAAACGAGTGTGTGCACGTCACCCGGTTATGCCCCAGCCTGAATGTGCAAGTTTCAGAGCTGTGCCTGCAGTCCAGAGGTTTTTCTGCGCTCACCAAACAGAACCTCCTCGCCTGGCAGACACCAGCTTCTTCCACCCCCACGGTGAACGTGCCGCCCTGCTACACCGCGTTCTCCTGCCCAGGCGTCTCATAAGTCACAGCGAGAGCGAAGGGATTGTACAGGCGTCTCTGAGGCTGGGATTTAAACCAAGCATCACAAAGTCCTGCACGTCTGTTGTTACTGGTGGTGGCATCTCATCTGGAAGGAGCCCAGCACGTTTCTTACAGCCTGGCGCGCGGTGGTGCCAGCTAGAGAGGCCATGGCTGTGTTTGTCAGCTGCGACCATCGCGTGTGGCGGCTGCTCCTCCATCCGCTCCTCCTGCGGCTGGGCTAATCTTTGTGCTTTCTCTTTACCAACGCTCCCTCAAGCCCTGTGCTGGGAAACAGCAGTGGACAGCCCTCTTTGGCTGAGCTGGAGTCAAGGCTGGAGGCAAGGAGATAAAACCAGTTCTCCCACTGTGCTGTACTCAGCAGAACTAATTGAGGGGCCTATTAAGAAACAATATGCAGCAATATCCACATTATAGAGCCATTTGTGCGGGCCAGAACCACACTTAAAAACATCTTCCAGTTCTATTGCCACCCGTTTCATTTCCAATCTAGGAAAATGAGCAGCAGGAGAAGCTAAGGACTTGCTGATTGCCTCAGATTACTCACGAAAGTCTCTCATCAGCTACCCTCCCTCTCTGTGATCTCAAGGCAGTGCTAACATGGAGGAAAAGCAGAGGGAATGCTGCCCATGGGGAGGTAACCAGATCTATTTATCCAGTCGAGCATCACAAGTTTTCTGCTAAAAGGCATTGCTCATGCAGGCTTCTGCACTCTGTCTCAAGCAGAGGATCCCAAACCCTTTGAGCACCATTTATCTGCAGCAGCATTCCCATTGCCTGAACCCTACTGCTTTCAAGAAAATAGCTGACTAGGAGCTCAACCAACTTGGAGACAGCATTTGGCTTTGGCATATGAGAATCTAGGCTTCACATCTGATAAAGATGGAGCTGATACTGGGAACAACAGCTTGAAGGTGAGGCTGGGGAGGGCTGGAGTTGCCAAGGGATCCCCAAAGTCAAACAGGACAAATGCGGGTGAGGGATGGCCAAGGTCACACGCTGTGCTGCAGAAAGCAGGACATTTTGATATGGATGTTAGCAGGGCAGGCTGCTGCCCTGGTGGGGGTCTCTCTCTGCAGCCCGAGGAATGAGATGATGCAGAACTATGCATCAGAAATGCTTCCTTGGAGCATCTGGCTACTGCATATGGAAACAGAGAAAGGAAGCAGCAAGACGGTTTGTGCTCAGGCAAGCTACCAGGAGACAGAGTGCATCAGCAGGGGTTAGAGATAAAGAAGAGTTATGCGTACAGTTAAAAATAATGAATGGGCTTCACCTAGGAAGAAGAGCAGGCAGAGAATGAAATAAGAGCTTGCAATCATATGGCACCAGAAAGAGGAAATGCAGGCTTGGAATCAGCCCTGAATCTATTAGAAAGGCTCGTCCTAAACTGAGCAGAGCCATCCCTGTGTCCCAGAGGGGCTCATCTCTGCCTCGCTCCACCCTGTGTGACAGCACTGGCCGTGGGCAAGGGATCGTCTGAACCATGGCAGGGCTGGGCACAGCAAAGCAAGCCTTTCCCCTGCCGATGGCCCACTTCAAACCTTGAAGAATCATCCCCAGAGGAGCAGGGGATGCAGCCCTGTGATGCCGCTCCCACAGCTCCAGGTCTGGTGTGCTGCGCTGGCACAGCAGTGCAGGAGGGCATCCAGCAGAGCCAAGGCTCCGGCTGCCAGGGGACTGCAATGCCACCAGCTGGGGGCACGCAGGTGGAAAGCAATTCATCAGAAAGGACCACAGAGCAGGCTGTGCTGCAGTGTGGCATCAAAACATCCCGGGACGCCTTCTAGGGAAGAGAGCACCAGGTGTGACATCTGACAATGAAGGAATGATAAAAGAAATCACAAGTACAGGAGGGTAGGAAATGCAAAGGGGAACTCCAAAGGGAGCCAGAAAGACCAGTTCAGACTGAGATGGCAAGCCAAAAACTAACTGAAGTGAGCTGAGGTGAACCCCAACCTGAACTCCAGCAGCAGCCCAAGGGAATGGCTGCCTGCAGGCTAGGAAGGGATGTGGCCTTTCTCATTTTATTTGCAAGTCTGGTGGAGCAAGGAGACAAATATTTACTGGGATGTTTATTTGAGAACAAGTTGGTGGGAAGAAGAGCACGGCTGATATCAAAGGAATGCTCATTCGTGTCACAGCCTTTGGAAACAGTGTTTATGATTAATTCATCTTTCTATGACCAGCACTATCCAAAGAGTGTTTGTTATTTATTTATTCATTTATTACCCTTTTCTGAATCCATCAGAGTGATTTATAACATGTAATGAACCAAAGATCATTAGTGCGTGACTGAAGAACTGGTACAAGCTTATCTGCGGGACATTGCTCGGCAAAGCACCAAATTCTCTTCTGAATTTATTTTTCCCCATCAATGCATCATCTAAGATGTGGTGTTTTCTTGAGCCTGGCCATTCCGAAGATGTTATTTCCCCTTGGGAGGCCCTGGTTGTTCAAATGTTCAGCAGTTGACAGCTGCCTGGAATGCACTACAAAAGGATTAAAGCCAACGGCATTTCTATCTTTTCATCTTTTTAGCCTTAGCCTGAATCAGGCACTGGCTGCTACTTGTTGCTGCTATTCATGACATAGCTGGTGTTGCTGTGACCTTTTCTCTGTTATGGTCTTATCTGATGTTTGCAGGACTCTGGATAATTGAGGAGTTTATGTGTAACAATGTTTCTGGGTCATCTTCTTTCTCTTTCTGGAGGAATTTATTGGTGAAAGGTGCTGCAGAAATGACACCGCAGCATGAAATCCTCCAGGCAGTCATAAGGCAGCCGTGCCGCTCCGAGCAGGCTGCCTCAGCCCTGGGCAGAGAGGACAACCGAAGGCCAGCCTGGGATGTCCCAAGATGCAGGCGGCAGAAGCTCTGGTGAAACCAGAACAACTCTTCTTGCTCCAGAGTTGTTCACATCCAGCAGAGCCAAGGGGCAGCCCAGCAAACAAAATGTGCGTTCGGCACAGGCTGGAGTGTGTTTTTCTGTCCGAGTTACTGTTTCTAACAAAGTCCTACCCCATCAAGGTTACACAACTGCACGCAGGACCATCTTCTGCTCCAGCAGTATTAAATCTCTCACCCACAGTGCTCATGGTGGGACATGTTGCTGTCACACCCCCTTTGCCTACTTACATGTTACCACTCAAAGCCCACCTGTGACATGTCCCACTGGGTCATCATGCCCAGATCGTTCAGTCTGACGTTGTCCCTGGAGAGGGCATGGTTTCCCAATGCTTTGGCTTTTCCTCCTGCTCTGCTTAGTGTGTGTGCAGCTGGGGAGAGGTCCTCCTGCTGTAGCCACTTGTACATGCACATAGAGTCATAGAATCACCGAATGGATTGGGTTAGAAGGGACCTTAAATCCCATCCCATCCCACCCCCTGCCATGGGCA
>NW_010126709.1:0-462 GCF_000699245.1 Pterocles gutturalis
AAGGACCTGCAGCTCAAACTGAAGGAAAGAGGGAAATGTACAGGAGGTAGAAACAGGGTTGTGTAGCCTGGGAAGAATATAGGGGTGTTGTCCAGGTGTGTAGAGATAGTACCAGGAAAGCCAAGACACAGATGGAGTTGAACTTGGTGAGGGATGTGAAAAATAACAAGAAGGGGTTCCACAGGTACATAGGCAGGAGGAGACAGGCCAGGGAGAGGGCTCCCCCTCTGGTACATGAGAAAGAACTGGCTTCCTCAGACATGGAAAAAGCTGAGGTACTCAATAAATGCTTTGCCTCAGTCTTCACTGGTGGTCAGGCTTCCCATGTCTGTCAGGACCCTGAACCTCTAGGTGAGAGTGAGAGGAGTGGAATCACTGTAACAGCAGAACAAGTCTGGGACCGCCTCATGTCACTGAATGTATATGAGTCGAAGGGGCCAGATGATATGCATCCCAGGGTTC
>NW_010126710.1:0-5331 GCF_000699245.1 Pterocles gutturalis
CTTAATGATTCTGTGATTCTATGAATAGTATTTAGCAATAACCCTAAGCAATATTCCTTAATACAATTCTTTTTGCCTTTCATTTTTCAGAATTTGGTGCATTTTCTACGGAATAAAACACTATAGCATTAGGATGAATTAACAGTGACATGCCACCGCCATTCCTCGCTGCTTTAAATGGTATTCTAAAAATACTCATCACCACCTTGCTTTTCCTCTTCTAAACTTCATTTAGGAGGGAATTTCTCTTCTAGCTATTTGAGGCAAGATTCAATTCTTTCTGATTTTTTTCTGAAAATGCTCAATTAGAAATATCCACAATAAACTAAAAGGCCTGTGCAAGCTTCCCACGTAGGTCCTTCTCCAAGTTCTAATTTACTTGCAAATTGGTTGATATCATTCAACAGTCAATGGTGGGAAACTAAAATCATTTTTACAGAAGAGACTAGCAAGTTTGAATGTTATTTCTAAGAGACTAAAGCAGAAAACCATCTCAACAACCTAATTTTTATTAATTTCTCACATAGAAATATCTCAAAAATGCAGGATGAAAACCACAGCTTCCCCAAACCCATGCTTTATTTTACCTAAAGTAACATTGCAGAAGACATTGTCCTGTATATGTCCCAGGACCAAGACTACTTTAAAATAAGCACAGTTCAGTGGTCTTCAGTTCTTTCCGGACAGGCAATATCCTGGTTCTCAACAGACATTTACTATGATAATCTCCTTAAATCAATCCCAAAACATTGCAGAGGTAAGCATGACAATTTCAGAGTAATACAAAAAGAAATGACCTACACACAGAGGTTAACAATGACATAAAGACTGCCTTGTCAAAAAGCCTGCTGAATAGGCAGGAACACAATGAAACATCAATAACGTTTCTTTTTACATTTGAAAGAGCCATACCTGGGTACACTGCCTGTTAAACTTCTTTCACTTGATGATGATGAAGAGGATGATCCAGGTCTCTGATCTGTTTTCATTCCCAGAGTCTCTGTTGCACTGATCTGAGGCTTTTCTGCTTCCTCTTCTGGCTTTTTTTTTTCACTATCACTTTCATCACTGCCTTCTCCTAAGATGTCATCCACCTGTCAAAGAGCAGAGAGTCAGTGTATCCCCTAACAGACTATTATATATAAATCTTCCATAATTATTGGATTGCTCTTAAATAACCATTAAGGTTATGCTTCAGCTTTCCTAGATCTTCTCCTTGAAAATTCAAATTAAACCCTAATGTCTTCAACACAGTTTCTGTAACAGCTCTAGCAACACTCTATTCAAATTAAATATATTTAGTCTATGTTTAACTTCAGATCTACATACAATCGCCTACATGATACAGTCACATTTGAAGGTGTTTGCACTTCATTATACCAACACGAACAGCTGTAAACAAGAAACTGTATTATGACAAAAGTGCTGTCTGTTTAGAAATCAAAGGGAGAGACATTTTATACTATTGTAACATACATACTTTATAGTATAACAACATGTTGAATCACTTGGGCAAGGCATATTAAAACCTCTATTAAAATTTCTACTCTGTAAGTATTCCTGGATTTACAGGTATACCTATAACTTTAAAGAAGTTTATTCCTAAATAATGTAACACAAACGGAACAGAACATACAGAGCGCCACTTTAATCAGATTGTCTGCTTATACTAATTAATAAAGGCAAGTCTATCAAAACATTTACACATTTCTTTAAGTAATTGTTTGGCCTTTGCTTCTGAGAAGTTAGCGTGGGACTTCATGCTCCTCTAAGAATATGCTCATTTGCTATGACAGGTCTGGAACTGCTGCAACCGTCATTAAAAGCAAATTATACTCATGAGCTACCCTGCCAAGCCTCAAAAAGTTATCTTCTCTTTGAGTCAGCATTCAACCTTTCAAAAGAGATGAGAACATGAGCAAAGATCCCCCAGTCTCTATTTCTGTGAATGGCAGAGGCCATGGGAAAAAACTGTGTAAGTATTTCTGTACTGATATTTAAGAAGGTTTCCTAAAAGCAGCTTATCTCCCAGCATAAGTTGAAATACGCTTGACTACTGCTCTGTTCTCACTAATGTCACACCTGCTTTATCGAGAAGAAAAAGTTTAAATATAAAAGTTTCAATAAAAATTATGTTGAGGTTTTCAAAGGACCAAGTTAGGCTGATAGACATCCAGTGTTACAGATACCTCTCACAAAGTGACCTTCCATAGTCTTTTAAAATCTACTTTATGTGAACAGTTTTGACAGACTAGCAGTCTAGTTATTGCCATGTCTTTTTTTCTTTCATTCTGCACAAAGATGACATTATTCTTTTTAAGTCCAGAATGCCATTTAATATTAGAATTACTAAATTAGGTGTACACATAGACGCCCCATTTCTGTGGAAGGGCATTTAAAACGCATGTATAAATCATAGAAATATGGCAAATTTTCAGAATCATTGCATATGAAAACAATTAATGTGGCATGGTCTTTATAAAGCACTTTAATACGAAAGGCGACCACAATACATATGCCTGCCTAACTATTGACTAAATTGCAAATTGTGCTGGAAAATATACAGATTACCATCTTCACCTTCCAGAATTCTCAAAAGAAATGGAAAACAAACCGTGTTTTCATTGAGGCAGTAAGATTTAAGCCCTTCACTTGGACAAATGAATAGGTAAAAAAGCACATTAATATTTAAGCAGCAACTATCTATCTAGACACATCACTGACTTCAAATAAATAAAGCTTAAAGAACAGAGGAAACTTTCAACCTGGTTCAGACCACGGCAGATACTATTGTACCAACTAAAATTTCTGCTTGTAACATTAGATTTTATACAAGTAATACACATGAAACACATGGGACTTCCCTTCCAACCCAAACTATTCTATGACTTCAGAAGAAAATGCCAATACCAAATCCTACTGATAAAGATACAGTGAGGGGATGTTTACTGCTTAAACACTACCATAGCAGCTATCTTTAAAATACTTAAAGACTTTTATAACACAGTAGGAATGATTAACATGACTTCAGAAGAAAATGCCAACTAATACCAAATCCTACTGATACAGTGAGGGGATGTTTACTGCTTAAACACTACCATAGCAGCTATCTTTAAAATACTTAAAGACTTTTATAACACAGTAGGAATGATTAACGCTGAAAAAGAAAAATGATTCATCCCCTGAAGATGACAAATTGTTGCATTTAGCACAAGAATGAGAAGTCTGACAATTCTTTTAAACACTCAATTACAAAAACCAGAAAGTCTTCAGCTGACAAAGCTATTTTATTTCTTGTTTAGGAGGAAAGCAGCATACACTCACGGAGAAAAACTACAGAGACCAAAGAGCAATGAGATTTTCAGTCTCATACTGTGATTATGAGCTGTGAAGTACTTAAAGCTTTGTTAAAAAGAAAGACAAAACCTTCTGTAGTAGTAACCAGGTCATAGAGAAAATGCTGTTGCTCTAGAGGCGGAGTTTACACATTCAAAACGAATCAAGATTCTGAGAAAACACCAAAAAATAAACTGTCACAAGGTACCTCAATTTGTTAGAAAGATCACAGTACCACAGAATGGTTTGGGTTGGAAGGGACCTTAAAGATCATCAAGTTCCAACCGTGTCTGTCCTGTGCTGAGGACCCCAGAGCTGGATGCAGCACTGCAGGGGGGGTCTGCCGCAAAAGTGACTGTTCATTGGCAGCAATTAACTGGCATGGACACTAAGCACAGACAAAAACCAGCTGCATTTCTGCATGAAGCCCGTGCCTGAGCGTGTATTTGAGACTGTGTTGAACACACCACACCTTAGGAAGAACTTGCAGATGCTAGTATCATCTGCCATCTGAATGTGCCAAAAGGTTTCAATATGTACTTTACATTCCCTGCATAGAAATTCATTAAAATAACTCAATAGATCAATAAAATAACTCAAATAATCATAACTCAAATAATCAATAAAATTAAAAGAAGCCATCCAAGTACATTCGTAATTGCAGGTGTCCCTTTATAAAACAAGGAATTACCCCAACATAGTCTTTACAAATACTTTGAAGTGCTGCCATGTTTGGGGCCAGGGACCATTATGTTCTCTTAGCAGTTAAATGTAAAAGCTAGCAGACCACCAACTCTGTCCAATTAGTGGGTAAACTGATGTTCTGCAAACAAATATCAGATTGCAAGAGACAGATTTTACTAGCTTTGCCTGCTCTGCATTTCTTTTAGTGTTCTTTCACTGACCCGAGTAAATCTGCCTCTCAGTTCCTTCTGTTCAGGATGATATACCCACATCATAACCAAGATGCATACTGATCTCTTTTAATATCCATCTCAAGCTGTATCTGTACAATGACTTAAAACATAATAGGCTGGGAGTGTAAAAAAAAAAATAATGATTAAATGCACACCACAACTTGGAGCTGGTTTTGCTTGACGTTTTCTCTTTTACCAAAACATATTTTGGGACTGATCTCCTACACACTTGCATGACTTACACAAAGATTTATTATTTGCTATTAAAAATGTCAAAAAAGCTAGTATTTTGGTCTTACAGGTTACTTCTAAACTACAGGACACAAATGACTCAAGGCTGTAAAATATACTGCATATATTTTAAGAATTATCAAGCAAACGTGCATGAACAGGCAGAGAACACGAAAGACTGCTTTTTAATTCCATCATCAATTACTTCTAAAGTATCTTAAGCCACATCTGCACTAGAAAGCTGTCCCTGAAACATGGGCACCTTCCAAACGCTGCTAACACCCTAATTCCTTCGCAGTGCATTAACAATAATGCCAAAGATGCTCTTCCATGTAATTCATTGTTTCTCCATCAGAACTGGTGGGCATGCTGTGGAATATAAAAAGTTTCTCTAGAGGACTGCTTTTATAAGCTCCCATAATTCTCCATTTGATCCTATAATCTTTACCCCTGCCTCCACTTCCAACATTCCCTTCTGCTTTGTCCCAAACTATTGCTTTTTAGTAGATGAGCAGAGTTTTAAAGTATATCTTACATGAAATCAGCAGCCTGTTTCAGGAACTCTAACACAGCAGTAAAATGAGAAGCCAAATAAAGAGGAGATGGGAAAAGTGACATTAAAAATTACGAATCAAAAAGCACTTCTGAGCTTGTGAAATTAAAAGCAAACGACGGTATTAGATTGCAAGTCAAACCAGAGAGTGTGGTGGCTCCATCTTCCTGGAGTTCTGCACTGAACTTTCTACCTGCCAGCACAGAGGTGTGAAACCAAAACTGTTCTGTCAACGGCAAAACAAATGGGAATAATATTGTAAAAAGTTTACTAATTCCACATTATTAATTAGTC
>NW_010126710.1:5387-5824 GCF_000699245.1 Pterocles gutturalis
AACCCAGCTTACAAGAGGTCACCCAACAGTGCTCTCCCACACTGCTGCAGCCCTGTCAGATTCACCGCCAGCTGAAAGGTGCATTGAATATGGAAGCAATGCACCTGAGCAGGCAAAAAAGCCATACTCTGTCCCATGGCAACGTGGGTCACTGAGAATATTTCACTGGCAAGGTATTACAGACAAAGAAGGTAAGAATGAGAACTGTTTTAAAAAGAAGTTATATTCTTCAAAAGGTTCGAGCAAGGCTGATTAGATGTTGCTATTGACATGGCATGCAATTGTCTGAACAATTATTATTATAGCACACGCACAAATGCTTGTCCTTTCTTTCCTCAAGTCATTGTGATGGGTTTACCCTTGGCTGGGAGTCAACCCCACACAACCTGTTCACTCACCTCCCCCCAACCCCTGAGGACAGGGGAGAGAATTAAAGG
>NW_010126711.1:0-253 GCF_000699245.1 Pterocles gutturalis
TCTGTTTCCGGGCCCGAAGGCGCAGGACTTGCTCTCTGCCCCTGCCCAGCCCCCCAAACTCAAGACTCAGTCTCTGTTTTCAAGCCCCAAACCAGCCCCATGAGCCTGGTTTCAAGACTGGAAACCCAGGAGTCACTCGTCTCCATTTTCAAGTACAAGAAACACGGGACAAGGGCCAGGTCTTGACCCCCAGGACACAGTCTCCCTTTGAGGCCTGGAGCCCATGCCTTGCCCTCCCTTCTGGAGCCAAAGG
>NW_010126712.1:0-1306 GCF_000699245.1 Pterocles gutturalis
AGGTTTGGGGATGCAGGGCTTAGGGGCCTCACTCCACTGCAGTTTAGCAAAACGGCACTGGTACCTCAGAGCAGTGCAGAACTTGTTACCGACTCATATTTAGTAACCCACCACACAGTTTTCCTCAGCTTGTTTCATGGTCTTTACAACAAAGGGAGTATTTGCTCAATAAACATCTCGCTCAGCTGGCTGTGTCTACAGTTGATGCATTGAGATGCATCCTGTTCCTGGTGCCTACACACTGCTCTCTGGGAGTTACGCATTCATCAACATTGAAATATGTTCCCTGGATTCAGACATCACAACCCAGGCTTGAGAGCAAAACCGTGAGCAATCAACACATTAAGTCATTCCAGCCTTGGCAGAAGACAATAGTGTTCAAGTCAAGAAATAATTCCTGCTCAAAGTAAATTATTAAGGGCTGTATTGTGCCTTTGAGGCAGAGCCCGGTCCTGGGAGTAGCTCACAGATATACCACCAAGCCTGGTGCCTTCTACAGCCTCCAAAGGTCTGCCAGAGCAGGGCAAGATGATACTGGGTTTGAGCAAGTCCTTTTCTCCTCGTAACTGATCTGTAGCTAGAATCTCACTCACAGTCCAGACCCCACAAACAGCTTGCCATCACCCATGCCACACTGCTCTGGGAAAAGGAAACAAAGCGCACGCCACCTGCAAACAACCCAGGCTGGTTTGTAACTGAAGATAGCACCTCTAGCAAATGACATCTTAAGGTTGGAAATTTCCGTCTGGACCCTCCCAGTGCCCTAATGAGGTTCTAATTGTAAAATCTTGACATCATTAATATGCCATGTCATGAAAGATCAACTTCTGTGACTTGTTCTATCATTTTGTATAGCAACAAGTAGTGAGACACACTAACAGAGCAAAATTTAGGGAGAAATAAGTGTTATTAGAGTCTGTCTCTAAATTACAGAGATATCCTAAAGGACAGGGTATCTCATGTTATTGTTTTATCCCTTTCCCCTCCGCAGGAGCAGGGGAAGCTACAGTCACCCTGCGGATGCTCACACATCTCTCTAGCAGGAAAAGCATTCCAGACAAAGGAGGAAAGACTGTCAGCTCAGCAAAAGTCAAAGAACTTAAAAAAATATTTAATAAGGTTTCCCTGCAGGCATTAATGATTCAAATAGCTCATATTTTACCAAAAAGCAGCAAAAATTTAATCTCATTCATAAGCAAGTTCATGCCAGCATTCAGATTCAAGACTCTGCAGCATAAATATTTATGGGTTGGCTTTTGCAATTTGTCATGTTCTAGCACAGACCTTCATCAGCAAACTATGACAG
>NW_010126712.1:1321-4823 GCF_000699245.1 Pterocles gutturalis
AAGTCCAAAGCTTCAGAATCCCCCTTCCATTAACATGGGAGTTGCTCTATTTTGCATTTTAAATACATCAAATGCACACAACTGTTCATATTTTGGGATGAACTCCAATCTTACCTCAGTCTCCTACTGTGAAATTTAATTCCTTCCCATTTCAAACCATCTTAGTGGATTCACAGTCCTTACACAGATACCCTTCAAGTCAAGCCACAATTTATGGACCAAAATTTTAAAGTCTTGTGATAACTAAATTTTGCATATATGCCCTTAAATAAATGACAGTCTAGAAGAGTTCCCATGAGTTGAACAGGCACCGAGTTCTCTTCAGCCATCCCAATTCAGCCCATAAAAAAACCCCATACAGTCAGGGTGACAAACTTTGGGGAGGATAGGTCTGTAATTTCTATTCTGGTTTAAAAATTGCTTTCAGAAGAAAACCAGAAATCTTCTGAGAAAGCACAATCACCAGAAACAGTATTTAAAAAATGAAAGTATTTCCAAACTTATTCACAGATCATGATTCTTCCACATGACACAGAAACTTTACAGCACTCCTAATGGAGAAAAGAGCATGTGCAAACGTGCTTCTTAGAGAGTAGAGAATCGACACACATTAAAAAAGCACTGTTATCAATGCCCTAATTGTGAATCTTAACTTCGGACAATAAAGTAATTTTTTTCTTAGTCAAGGTATTTTCTGTATGTGGAGACTCTGGAGTTCTGGGTGGTGCAATCAAAAGTTTTCTTGCAGATTGAACTTCGATATAATCCCTCTTTGAATAACAACCAGACCAATCAACCAGAACAAGAGACACAAACCCACTGGAAACCAGGCTTCAGTATTTCCAATACCTTCCCCATGAAAATGCATGCTTCCACATGCATTAGAAGCTCACTGTGCAGCTTTGATCCCACCTGCATGAGGAACGTGCACTTCTTCAGGCTTCATTATTACCATGTCACACACTATTAGGCAATAATTAAGACATAATTTGATTTTTCTCCTCTGTCTACATATAAATATATATATGCAAACATTTGATGCAGGTACAGAGCTGAGGACCCGGTGGTGCAAGGCTACCATCTGTGGGACTATGATGGAACACATCTGTGCCTGAAACTCCCTACACAGTTAGGTTTACCCTACTGATATTATTTTGCTTTTCTCCCTGCTTTGCCAAATGCAGTATTTTCAGACAATTTCCCCTTCCCAGAGAAACCTGTGTACATCTTCTACGTATTCTTCAAGGAATTGTTGCCCAAAGCTATACAAAGGACACAAGCTGAGATCTTAACATCTCTGTCTTAATTTACTTTCTGCATTCTCATAAACATTTCTCCACTAGCTCTAATCACACCAAAGTGAAGCTCTCCTTCCTTGGACTGGCCTTGTGCTGTTGGCTTTGGTTCATTTTTACTGAATTTCAGCTTGTTAATTCTGTTTGCCAGGTTACTTTGGATTATCATCCTCCATCCTGCCTTGGGAAATCTGAAGTCAAGTCAAACACACTGTCTACTCCATCAAGCAGTAGTAGCCCCAAGGCCAAGTTAGCCTGATGCTGGAAACATCATCCAGAGTCTTTCTTCTCTACCTACTTCTTATCAGAAATGGTCATGTTTGTACAATACAATCCTCTCTTTATACAGATGTCCTCCTTGATTCTGCTCGCTCTCTCCCCCCTAAAACCAGGATTTTCTGACATACCTAGTTTTACCCTCCTCCCTGTAACACACTTGATGTCTTCTCTACCAGGTCAGTAGCCATCACACTGCTATCTGTCCTTTTAGACTCCTCTTCAGACTCCTTTTCATAGGTACAGGATGGAAATGTTGCTTGTTTCTCCCATCGAGCTTTTGTATTTACACAAACCCAACTTTGTAGTCAGCTGTTTTGAGACATTTTCACTTTCTATACACAGGTGGATTTCAGAGATACTGGAGTGACTATTCAGGCTCTGTTCCTCTCCGCCACCCCATCTGTCCCCCATAACTCATAAACTGAAGTAATTTAAAGTTGTCTTCTGAACATTCACAGCAAAAGTGCTCCAGAAGCAGCATGTGTATTTGCCCAAGATACCTTACCGAAGCTATATGCCATCCAGCCCAAGTATACATTAAGACATTTGTTTGATTCACAATGTTGCAGCTCAGCATTTAGTTAATGTTTTTCTCTGCTTGATGGTCTCTCTTCATATCTACACCTTTTATGAACTTCCCTTGAGGTTGTAGCTGGATTCCTCTATAGGGCAGCTGCGATGAGCAAGTCTCCTGTCTGCACACTCCTGAAAACAATCTCCTGAGCCAAGCACTCCAACGCTCCATTGGAACTGTCACACAACAGAACGGACCAAAGAGCTGACAAAATTGCAAAAGAAACACAGAAACTCTGTTTTAAAAAAATGTAAGAAAAATAATCCATGCGGGCAGAATGGGAGACCTTGTTTCACAGTATCACATAAGATAGCAAAGAAGGGAGAGAGCTACTTATATTTTGAAGCAGTCATTTGCTAAGCTTCTACCACTTACCTACAAATGTATCTTCTTTGAAAAAAATCAGCAACTTTTCCCCAAAACTTTCTGACTTAATAGGGGAAAATAATGTTTTTGTTAGTTTTGAAAGAGATGTTATTCAGGTGTTATGTCAATTAGGCTGCCAAAGTATTTTGTTTAATTCATGGAAGCTAAATGGAAAATTAACTTCCAGTAGAAATGTTTAATAAAAGTTAAAAAAAATTAGATGCCTTGACTTTATGCTGGAGACTCGTTAAATAAGGGGCTCACAGAATGGCAAGAAGTAAAATTAGTTTCATTGATTTTGCTGTGAATTAAAAGTATAATGAAAATAATTTCAGTACAGGATGAAAGTAACTGACAAACAAAGTGCACTCAGTATTTTATACACTAAGGGGCACTTTTTAGTCAAAGCTTCATTTTGTTCTGAACTTAGAAAAGAGTTTCAATGGGAAAATTTCTACCACCCATAATAATTGTATTTGTGTTCCTCACAATTTATACCAGAGGAATGACTTGTAGAATATTCAAATTACTTTGTGCTGTAATTTGCAAATGCAATTAAAAATAATACAGAAAAGTTTCCCACATCCCAAAAGATGTCCTACAGAACACTACGAAAATAAAGCTCAGGGCTAGAAAAATTTGAGAAGTGATAAAAGACTGAAGTCTTTTTCAAGTTCATGAGATCCAAAGATTTCCTGACATCCTTCCACTGTAAGGGCAGAACTGCTGACACCAGCTTTTTATCATCTGGGCTGTGGAAGGTTAAGAGTTTTCTGTTGCCTCTTTTGTTCTATCCATGGAGAAAAACAATGACCCCTAATGAAAAATGCATGCAAGCAACACAGTATCAGAGGTATATTTTGACTGTAAGTGGACTCAACCTGAACTTTTCATACGAAATTTCAAAGGATTGATGGCAGATACTCAACAGAAGAGATAAAACAGGTTTGAAACATTGTTTTCTGAGCTGCCCTAATCTTAAGGGTCT
>NW_010126712.1:4841-14559 GCF_000699245.1 Pterocles gutturalis
TCTTTCCCTTCCCCTTGTACTTTGGGGGTGGAGAAAAAATATAAGATAAATATGACCTATCCAGGAAAAAAAAATAAAAAATAAAGGAACATAACAGAACTGAGAGCAAAATATGCTGCAAAAGCCAGGGTAGGCAGTAGGCTAGCGTGAGCTCACATCACCTGAGAATATATCCCTGTATTTCCACTTCAGGTTCCAATATGTTACCTTTTATTAACAATTTTGATATATGTCTTACACAGGAGAAGTTTCCATAGCATAAACCTGGCATCACAACAGGTAAGAAAAAGATACAAAGAAACATTCTTAATCTCTCCAGGTCCACGGTTCCCAGGCAGCAAGGTTTGTGCTCCTATGGTGAATACATCGATACACTTACCAATCAACCACACAGTACACATGGAAAAAAGTCCAGCCTGGAACTACTCCTACACAGTAAATGCAGCCAGGAAGTGTCAAATAAAATGTAAAAAAAATCCCAGTTCTCTACATGAAGTATGTCTGTGTGGAAAAGGAGGGTGTCTGGAGGGAGCCTTTCCTCCCTGCTATTGGAAACAAGAACATTTCCACCTGGTGCATCACATGCACAAGGATGTTATTTCTTGTTACTGGACTCTCCAGAAACATGATGATAGGAAGTTAACAGCAGAGCACAGACACCAGAAAGTTGATAGGCGCTGCAATTTAATAATTAGGATATTTTGGCTGCTGCTGTATAAACAAAAGCATTTTACAGTGACAGAATGGCACTCTGAGCACATCACATAGATAGTCTGAAGCTAAACATGTTAAAAGTAATTCCCAAGTTTTCCTAGTCAGCGTGCAAAGCAGGGTTCCTGTATTTACTAACCCACTCTGTATGGTCCCTCCGCTTAGCAGTTTGGCCCACAGGCTAATAGGTGGTCTGGGACCGAATCCTGACCTCCTCCACAAAGGCACTACCATTGCTTTTCTGCTCAACAGAACTGTTCAGGAGGCCACGGAACAGAGAAGGAGCAGCTCAGGCCCTGATTAAGCAAAAGCAGCTGGGGAGATAAATCTACATACCTGAAAAAACAAAACCCAAAAAACAAAACACAGAAACATTTATTCCAAAGAACTTGCAATGTAAGAGCCAAAGGCTGGCAAAGGGGCAGAGCAGCCCTTGGATTTCACTTACACATTTCATGGACCTGACACAGAGAAAGAGAGAGCAACAGTCACAAGCCGCAACAAGGGAAATTCTGAGCAGATATGAGGGATAAAAGAAATCACCATGAGATGATGAAGTGCTGCATCAGGCTGCTCAGAGAGGCTGGGCAACCTCCCACCTTGGAGATATTCAAGACCCAACGCGACACAGTCCTGACCTAGCTTTGAAGCTGTCCCTGCTCCGAGTTGGAGGTGGACGAGTCGGCATCCACAGGTCTCTTCCAACTGAAGTTATTCTACAATTCTAAATCCAAACTTAAATGTCGGCTCAGTCAGTGGTCCGACAGAAAGAGAGAGTAACAGGGATGGGAATGGGGACTGTGCAGGCTCTATGTGTGATGGATTAGCATCTATCAGTGCACTTCTCAAAGGGAAAGGCGGGAAAAACACATTTGCTCCCATGTTTAGTAAACCCATGTTAGGTCTTTTATAAGATAAAAAAATCCAACCCTATCCTTTTTCCAAAACATGAACAAAACGGTCTGGTACACTGCCCTTTCTTGTTTCTTGTGATAATGCTGGGGTTTTGTGTAGTTTTTTTTTTTCCCTAAACAAATCAACATAAACAGTTTGTATTTATTATGCAAAAATCAAAGGAGGGGAAAGACAACAGTCTTTCAGGTCAGTAATTCTTCGGGTTGAGCCTACACATTGCACACCTTCAATCAGGCCTCAGGTGAAGTGAAAGAAGTAAAATAAGGTGTTGGCATGTACTAAAAGAAAAGGGAGCAATCAAACTGCACGCATGTTCCAAGTACCATCAACTGATCGGTACAAACAGGCAAGGAAAAATTTGTAAGATTAAAAACAGTGACAGACGGCCCCAGACTGATCTATTAAGCCCTCTGTATTTGTGTGTAGACATTTGTTGCAAGGGGAGCAAGCAAAAGGCTTGAACAAGTGAACCTGCATGCACCCTTGCAAAACATTAGCACAAAGTCAGTGTCGGGCATTTCTCCTCAATAGGATGCAGTAGCTGCACAGGTTTACTCACGTTTGCTGAAACAGTTATCACTAGCCACAAAACTCACAGCATCAGCAAATTACAGGTATCGGTTTCTGCAGGCCATGGGTAGGTCAACCAGGATTTTAATGATCCCAGGACAGATCTGCTGCTGGCATAGCCAGGCAAACTGCCTCAGAGAAAGGAGAAACCCCAGCTTGTGACTGCTCAGAACTTCACAACGTGGCTTCTGATATTGAGGGGATCCTCGAACTAAAAATTCCTCTTACCTCAGAATGTATGTATACACACTACTACACCTATAAGCATAGATACGACTTATAGAAAGCTGTGCAAACAGCTATGACTTAAATCCAGTCCCATGCAGAGCCGGTACAAAGAGTACACGTAGCACTAAGTCTTCTGCTAGCCCAGTGAAGTGGATGATATCTAACTCAGACAGCCTCATCCTACTGCGAATAAAATCAGCATGAGCAGAACCAAATCTTTAAGGGATAGCTCCTACGGGGATTTGATATCAAGTTCATCACAATTTGTAACAGGCATAAAGCCTAAACACTGTGATGGATGTAATCAGTGTTTCTTAATGTGTGGCTCTGATCTGAATTCTTTTATTCAGACTCAACTCCCACACAATTCAATTCAAGATCAGGTTTTGTATTAAAACAATTCAAAACATTCAAAAAAAGGCAAAGGGAATAAATGGAGCCTAGGTGAAAAGCTGGTTAACACTGTATTTTTGCACATTTCTTCCTGTTATCTGTACATGGGAGTAATCTGCATAGTCCATTGCACTTCCGTAAGATTACTGATAAGCATAAAATACCTCTTGATATGAGTACGAATCACAGAAACATTCATGTCAACGAGTGACCATTCCCCTGATTTATCCCATACAAATCAACCACTGCTTTTTCTTTTGAGGGGGTGAGGAAGGAAGAGCTCTGTCACTCCTACGCTTGTCAGAGACCAAAGGATCATTCAGAGCACAGATGGGAGTACAAGCATTTTCTCCTATCTCTGGTAAAATTAGCTACTGCAGATTTTACGGACCAAGAAACAATACACGCCCACACATCCAGGATTAGAAAACAACCCGTCGTTTTGAAATTATTATGCTCTTTACTATAACTCAGGTTTACATAACACGAGTAACTGGATTTGATATTCTACAACACATACATTCTTCTGGGAAATAGGAAGTATTAATTAGAAAAAATGACAAATTGTTAAAATTTACAATACAGCTATATGCGAGACACATCAGTGTTGATTTTTGAGCACATCTGTACCCCTAGTCCTCTCTTATCTTATTTTTCAGTACATGTAAAGATGTTAACAAGTTACTCATTTTCCCATGAATTTTAAATAGGGAGCCCCACTAAAAATTAAATTCTCAACTGGAGATGCCAGTCTTCGTTAACCATTTTTGTCCTATGTCAGCACTATCTTGTGGGTATCAGACCCAGCTTCTTCATTGTTTACTGAACTGTGAATTCTTTAAGGCTGAGTTATTTAATTCTCCTAGCATCATACATTATATAAAATTCATCCAGCCATCTGTCTGGGTTCAGTTTATATTAACATGAGTGTGCGCACTCTCTATATTGACACAGAGTTATGACAAGATCCTGTGAACACTGCGTATATGAAAGACAATTTTTTATCTCAGTTCCTAGATAAAACAAAAATGGACATTGTAAAGAATCAGGTCCGTAAGGACCAGACTAACTGTGTGTAGCATGCTGACCCCATTTTCTCCTGGGTCACCGTGAACACAAATGCAATCCCTCTCTCCTGCAATGCACAGAGATACCCCTCTGGCCAAGCATGGGGCTTTACCCCTTGAGGTGAGACCTTACCTCATGTGTCACCAAAGGAAGGCTTAGGGAACTCCTGCTTTGCTAGGGGAGATGCTGGATGGAGATGAGGATGCAGGCAACACACCGTGCTTTCACAGAGTAACCTCAAACCGTACTCTCTGTGTCTGCTCTGAGCATCCATTTCCGACAAAACTCAGGGGTGCAAGATGGAAACCCTCCGTACCACACCTAAGCAGGAGCTAGGAGCGCAGAAAGGCATGTTCAGGAATAAGCAACTCAGTTGTGAGCAACCCTAAATTAAATGAGGAAGATCAGTGGGAACTGAGATCTTATGAAAGTCCCAGAGCTAAACACCTTGGATGAAATATACTCTCTTTTTAACACTTTTCAGTAGTACAGCAGGTAACTTTGACAGGAAATGGAAAGGAGTTTGTGACTCTTTAGAAAGCCTTTCCGCACCTTTCTGTTATTTCCACTTCTTTTTATAAAGCTTAATAAAGATAGAAATCCATCACAAGGCACCAGACATGTTTTTTGTCAACACTTAATGATAACACCTTCCCTGAAGCAGAACTGAAAATACCCTGAGCTTCAGAGAGAGAGAGAGAGAGAGAGAGAGAGAGGAGGAATAACAAGTGGTCTGCATTTGAGACTGATTTTTCTTTTTTTTTTTTCAGATCCATTAAATGTGCAAATATTCCAAGATGCATTAATGTGTAATAAAATTTCCTTGATTGGCAACTGCTTTCATGCAAGTAAGGAATCTTTCTGTATAATGGAGAGTAAAAAAAAAAAATATCCTTCTTTGAGGCAGAGGACGGAAAAGTCTGTGCCAGGTTTATCTTACTACTTCAATCCTGCAACCACTTCTGCTAACAGACACTACTGAGCAATCCAACACCACTACTAAACAGCATACTTCATGGTAAGCCTTTGGTAGGATGGGCTACTGATGGGCATCAGCAAACAGACATTGCTACAAGTGCTTTGAGTCAAACTGGAAACTGGATACTGGAAGGGGGAAATTATTTATTGCTCACAAAAACAGACCTTCAGAGAAGTGACTTGGCAATCTCAATACTGCAGTGTGCCTACTTTAAAATAGACTTTTTAACATGGTCCAATTTTTAAAAATTCTTTTCCAGATAAACACTGCCTATAGAAAACAGCCTTCATTATAGAAACCAGAGCCAAACATCACAATCAGAGTTGGAACACTCAGCAAAACACACCATACTCAGACTTGCTGTTCATCCTGCAGCCTGCAAACCCGGGTTCTTGACCTAAAATGTTTGTCAGTCAGAGCCTGTTCCCCCTGTCCTGTCATTTCTATGCCATGACTCTTGGAGACGTGACTTACTAGGGAGTTAAGATGCCATTCAAACATCACGCGTGTTTGTGAGCTAACGGTTACCTAAATTTCTTCCTGATTCACTTCTCAGCTTGGCTGTCAAATCAACCTAGATTCTCAGCCAACTTCGGAACTATCATTTATTTTTACCCTAATACAAAACTTTGCACAAAAGATGCTGGCACTATGCTCGCAACAAATATGATCTCGGATCAGTGCTACAGGAAAACATGACGCCAGGGTGGCATTAAGAATAAAACCCTCTTCAGCTCTGCAAAATGTCAGCGAGGTTTGCCTTCTCTGAAACGTGCTTTTCAGAACCTGGAAGTATGGATTTCATAGGAGGGGTCTTTTTCAGTACAAGAACAGAGGGCAAAAGTAAGTTCAAACGCTGAATCTGGAGTGACAGCACAGCTGGGCTAAACCCTAAGGTGACCAGTTGGGTGAAGTTCCTGTGACAGATCTTCATTACTAGGCAACCCTATCTGCCGCTTCACCTTCCCTGTCTTTCAGCATTTCCCCAGGTACTCAGCACTGCCCATGTGGGCTGCTGTCACTTTATTCCCAGCTTCCCACCACACCAGGAAGACCTTGGTCAGCCCAGCAGACCCTGAGGGAATAGCCCAGTTCCAGCAGTGCCATCTGTCCCTCCTCTCACACGCAACTGGAGGCAAACAAAACAAACGAACGTTCAGTACTCTTGGAAAGCATGCAACATTTGGAGGGTCGGTACTGATTTTTAAATGCACAATCACCTCCGAAGCATGCAGCTGTGCTCACCTATCAAGTAACCAGACCGCATAACAGAAGTCAAATAATTTTCTAAACTGCTTTGATGGTTAAGTTCGCAACATCTTGTTTGGTTAGACAGACAAGAAGAGAGGAAGGAAAAGAGAAAGTAGCAAGGAAAAGATGACAGAAGAGAGGAACAAAAAAAAAGGGGGGGCGAGATGAACAACCATGAAGGAAGATACAACTGTCCTGATAAAACTCTGCCCACACATTTTTTGCTGAGAATTAGGCAGGACAACATTTAGAGATGTGCTATCAAGAAAGTCATATTTTGGCAGTTTGCAAGACTGTCACATCATAAGGAATATGTTCATTTCTCTACTAATTAATGCAGAAACTATTTGAGAATATAGATGGAGGGCTGTACTATTTTTTTAAATCAACTAAATTTCCCTTCCCTGTTATACTTCCATATTTCTTGAAACCCAAATTCCATATTTCAAATTCATATCTCCAAACATCTGGTTTGTTTTTGGATACTGGCCAGCCATCTTCTCACCTGAATATTAGCCTCATCCTGTTGTGGTTGGTTTCCACTTGCTGCTTCACACATAATGAATCCGCTCCTATACCGCTTCCTGAACGCAGTCCCGCAGCGACTGTGCTGGGTTTGCAGCAGCTAGCCAACCCCTGCCTGCCTGGGGTCCCTTCGGTTACTGCCCTTTACTTTTCTCCCTATGTGTTTCTTCCCTTAGCAAGGTCAGCCATGGGGACATCTGCCCTAAGCCTGCATCAGACCAACCTGGCTCTGGACGGAGCCATGCTCCTGCCTCTCTTCAGGCCTGAGTACACCCGTAATTTTTTCTTATTCCTTTTTCTGCCTTGGATTCTAGCACTTCTGTTTCCCCTATGATAAGAATGTGGTTAGTACAGATCTGAAAAACATGAAGCAATCAACTAAATTCTTTCTCCTCTGATTAGCCTTATTAACCATTCCTTATGATTTTTACAGGCCTAAAATTTGTCCTGTAGTTAAAATTACTGACAAATTTCTTTTGAAAAAAATATTTAATGCTCACAGCAGATCCATTTCAACACTGTGCCCTATGTATTTAAAAAGTTCATCCAAACTGCATAGAGTGGCAACATCAGTGTGAAAAAATAACACCCACAGAAACCAACAAAGATTTAGGCGCTAATAGCAAGTTGAACAACTGGAAACCTAGTTTAAATATTAGCAACAGCATCCACACACAGATCTGTACAGGTTTAGTAACAGTATCATATTTTTATTTATTCCTCTACATGCCCTGCATGCAAGTAAGTCTCTACCGGAGAGATGGGGAGGCACTCTTTACCAGGGAGTGTAGTGATAGCATGAGGGGTAACAGTTTTAAGCTGAAAGAGGGTAGATTTAGACTAGACATTAGGAAGAAATTTTTTTCCTGTGAGGGTGGTGAGGCACTGGCCCAGGTTGCCCAGAGAAGCTGTGGATGCCCCATCCCTGGAGGGGTTCAAGGCCAGGCTGGATGAGGCTTTGAGCAACCTGGGCTAGTGGGAGGTGTCCCTGCCCATGGCAGGGGGGTTGGAACTGGATGATCTCTAAGGTCCCTTCTAACCCAAACCATTTTATGGTATTATTCTATGATAAAGTGTGAATCATCAAGAGAAATAACTGTTCCCATGGCACTGCAGACCATCGCCTACCTCAGCCACATACCGCTAACCCCTTATACTTCTGCAAGGACACAAGCAAATGCTTACTGATGATCACAGTCTAGAAAGGAAATCCAGATTCTCTGTGTTCTTTAGACAATTTTTATTTTTTTCAAACCCTTATTTTGTTAAAAATAGGACCTCAGTCTATTCTTACAGTGTTTTTCAAATTGAAACCTGGGAAAAGTAGGATTGACAGTTCCTCGTAAGCACATGCAGGCCTGCGCGCACTGTAAGGATGGCATTTTGTAAAGCATTTCTGCAAAAAATAATAGGGGTTTGTTTGTTAATCTAGACTAGAAATTGTTTTTCAAATGGCTTGTTTTAGTGACAGCCCAAGACTTTGGCAGGCCTTCGTCTCCTCTTTTGTATCACAGATAAAGAGGGATGATTGCAGTTCACAGACTGTAGCACTAGGCTCTGTATCACTACAAAGCACAGATTTAACCATCTTGTGGGTACCAAAAAGTGGGGTGAAACTGAATCCAAGCTAAGACTTCAAGGGAGCATCAAAGAAGTTAATCTACTAGAAAGACAGGGAGAACAAAGCAGAGGATCTTGTTGGGGAGTATGCAGAGTTTTTTTTGTCAGAAAAGACAGAGTGAGAAAAAGAAATAACATTAGAAAAAACTGAGAAGTAGTAGCAGGGCACTGGGAGTCCGAGACCAGAGACTTGAAGTGTGGTCCAGCCCCTGACTTCTGTGTCCTCACCCATAGAAAGGCCACTCAACTCCTCTCCCCACCTACCTTCTCGGTAAAATTCTGTTTAGGTATTTTCTAAGTGTTTGTCCACACCTGTCCCCAATTCTGCAGTGTCTCACAGGTTCTCCTGTCCTACAGATGATAAGAATAATGACTGAGTAAACAGAAAGAAAGGTAGAGCAGCCAGGAAGAGGAACAGGCTATTTCCTGCATTAGATTTCTCAGAGCACAAACTGACATTTCAGAAATGTGTTATATGCATCTTTACCACAGGCCTATGTTTTACCCTATGCTCTTAAACAGCATAACATGACAAAACAACACAATTGGCTTTTCCAAGTTGGTCACTGGTTTATGATTCCAGAACTATATTGTCTAGCTAGCTCCTCATTAGATCAGGAACAAATTATCTTGTATTCCGGAGCAGCAAAGGCTCAGTGATGCACAGCACTGAAGCTGCAGAACATTAGGGAAGAGCAACCCTGCACTTGAAATACTTCACATTAGAGGCTGCAAGCAGCTGAGTTTGCGGGAGAACCCAACGAACTAAACCAAACAACAGTTCCCTAGGGAAAATACTGTCCGTGTTAAAGCACTGGAGCCATCTGCCACCCCTTCTCCCTGCACTCTGCAGTCAGAGGTGAGCAAGAGGACAGGCAGCGCAGGCAGTGACTGCTGCCTAAGCAGAGGTTTTGGGAGGCATGAACCCCACTGTGCATATTTTAGGCAGGCAAAAATAATCTCCCTGCCATCTCCACGTCAGTTCAGGGAGCTAAGGTCCTCTTCACGTGGGCAACTGCAAAAAAGTGTTAAAAGGCATCTTTCACCCTTAATTTTCATTTTCGCCTAAACTCAGTAGTCTGCTATCGCATGCTTGTTTTTAGACCTGGTGAACCACTAAGAGGGGCTCCCCACAGCCTGGCCAGAGTGCTAAAGCTACTGCAGGGCAGGCACAGGCAAACCTTCTGGAGGTGAGCAAGACCTGTTCACTACCTTGTACTGATTTTTAGAAATTCCCAAAAATGGAAAAACACGCAAAAACAAAAGAGCCTGAGAACACCACCACTCCCTCAAAGGGAAGGTCCCTCTGGCCCAACACTCGGTCTCCTAAGAGGCCAACCATCCTTCCATGTCCAAAGGAGAGCATGTGAGGGGGTGCTCATAGCCCTCAGTGTCTGCGTCTCACCTCCCCTAGGACGCCCACCCACCACCACCATCCCCTGCCCAGGGCCCAGGGGC
>NW_010126713.1:0-4081 GCF_000699245.1 Pterocles gutturalis
GCCCGCCGCGGCCGATGGGCTTTCCGGGGTCCTCGTCCCCGCCCGGGGGGCCGGCAGGTCGGGCCCTGCCGTTTGGAAAAGCAGGAGGAGGGACAGCGAGGCGAGCGTCGAGCTTGGAACAGGTTTTAACAGCTCCCGCGGGCAAGCGTGGCCCTTCGGCAGGCTGCGGGGTCTGCCGGGTGTAGCGTGCCATGAGACAGCCCCGCAGGTGCTCGTCCCCTGTCTCTGATGGAGAATGCAGAAGGCACGGCTATGGAAAAGAAACCGCACTTCGTTAGGAGGGAGCTTCCTCCCAGGGAGGTGTCGCCTGTCTCCTTGGTGTTACTGTTTGGGGCTGTCCTGCTCCTTAATGCCCTCCTCTACCTGTACCTCAACCAGTTCTACATCTCTTCGGGACGCGCCGAAAAGGACCCCAGCCTCTGCCCTTTTGGGTACTTCAAATTAGGAGGGATGAAGAATTGTTCCCCGTGGCTCTCCTGCGAAGCCATAAATAGGGAGGTCAGGAAACTCAAACGTGTGGGTGAAGGCGCAGTGAAAAAGGTGAGTTTGGTGTTCCCTTCCTCTCTCCTGTGGATAAAGAGCTTTCACTGTTTGCTGGCTAATTAATGCCTATACTGTTGTGATAATTATCCTCGCAGCAGCTAAGACATCCCAGGGCATATGGCTACTGATAAACACAGGTAAGAGAGTGTGGCCGGAGCCCTGCGCCACCCCCTTGACACTGAGTGACATCCAAGGGAAATCACAGAGATCAGTGAAGCGCTCGTGGAGCGTGGTACGATCGTGGCAGAGTAACACTGGCTGGTTGGGTGGTATGAAATAATTTCATTCATCTGCATTGCCCTTTCCAAATAAAACTTAGCAAATTGTGATGTAATTACGTCAGGAAGGGCTTGCTGTGACAGGTACACAGCCCTACCGCACGACTGTAGCTTGCAGTTGTGAGTAACCAATCGCTCAGAGGTCAGTGGCAGCTGGTAGCAGCCGGTGGAAGAAGGCTCTCCACGTGTCTTACGTGTCTCTTGTGTGTTCTCAGGTCTTCCTTTCTGAGTGGAAGGAAAACAAAGTGGTCCTTTCGCAGCTCACCAACTCAGAGCTGAAGGAGGACTTTCTCCACGGGCTGAAGATGCTGAAAGCACTTCAAAGCAAGCACGTTGTCCGGCTGCTCGGCTACTGCGAGCAGGAGTTCACAATCCTCACCGAGTACCATCCTCTAGGCTCACTGAGGGGCCTGAACGGAACTCTCCACATCCCCAGGTACAAGGGGATGAACACCTGGCACCGCAGGTTGATGCTTGCTATCGACTACGTCGGCATCATCCGGTACCTACACAGCAGCCCTCTGGGCACCTTAGTGATGTGCGACTCGAATGACCTGGACAAGGTCCTCTCTCAGTATCTCCTAACAAGTGACTTCCACATCTTGGTGAATGATTTGGACGCTTTGCCTCTTGTGAACAGGAGCGCTGGCAGGCTGGTGAAGTGTGGTCATCGCGAGCTGCGGGGCGAGTTTGTAGCTCCTGAGCAGCGTTGGCCCTATGGAGAAGAAGTGCCGTTTGAGGATGACCTCATGCCCCCCTATGATGAGAAAACAGACATCTGGAAAATCCCAGATGTCACCAACTTTTTCCTGGGCCACGTTGAAGGGAGTGACATTGTGCGACTGCACTTGTTTGACGTCCATGCAGCATGTAAGAAGAAGGACCCATCTGAAAGGCCTTCTGCCCAAGAGGTCCTGGACACCTACAAAAAAGTTTTAGCTTTGCTTATTCGGGAGGCAGCCATGCCTGGTACTAGGGAGATGTTATAGTGAATCATGAGATAAACAACATACTGAAGTGATGTTCTTCCTATTTATTTAGCTTGCCTGAAGGGCAAAATCTTTATCCCCAAAACTGAGAAGATAAGAACAATGGACTGGTACCTTTTGGTTTAAAAAAACCAAAATCATTCCAATGCTGGAGCTGTGCAAGCTTTCCATTGGCATTCCATCTCTCACTGAAAGAGGAAGAGGGAGGGAAATTAAATTGTGTGGGTGTGGGGGGAAGTGTGTTCCTCAAGAAATAATTAATTTTCTGTTGCAACATTTACATAAAAACTCTCTTTCAAAAATTACAGAAAAAGAGCTAAAAAAAAATATTGGTAGAGGACTGGAGAGTAGAGACCACAGCATGCTCCCACAAGACCTGTGCAGATTCCAGTGGCTTTGGCCCATGTCTTATTGACAAAGTCCTCACCCACTTCCCCGCGGAGTGAAAGCAGTGGTCCCTCAGAAAGGAGTACCTCGGTTCACTTCCCATTTTGGTGAACCCTGATGCCAGAGCCCCAGGTGCTGTGCCTCCCTGCTGGTTGGGGACTACGTTGGGTTTGGAGCTGTAGGGCCATGGCTCTGTGGGCCCTGGATCCCACACCAACAAGCATGTGGCCACTTTGTAAGCGAGCAGATGATGTGGATCCCCAAGAGGCTGCTTACAGACACACACTCTTGGGTTTCAGGCCTTCTCAGGTGGGCTCTTTGGAGATAAAGCTGTGAAGCAGGAGCCTCTTGTTCTTTTTTTAAACCACAGAAATCCTGAGCACTGTGGAAGAGAGCTGAAGCGTATCTTTTTTGATCTTTTTATCCTTGCTGAATGTCATCATGACTTGATAGAAAGAGGGAGAATAAGGAGCTGGAAGAGAATGAGAGTTCCTTCCAAAGCAGTGAGCATTAAATGTGAGCTTCAGAGTGTACAACTCTATTGGGTATGAATTCAAAGCCCAGTAAGCGTAAAGAAAGGCTGCTTTTTTTTGTTCAGTGTGCTTAGGAGAAAGTTTTTGGTACCTACATGAATGTTATAGCCTGGTACCAAAAGCTGGAGAGGAAGAAATGATGCCTTAATCCAGCAGTAGACTGTGTTGGATGGGATTGGGATGTACTTGTTCTCTCAGTGAAAGAACAGGAATAGTATGAATGAGACGTGGACTCTACTGTTAGCCACCTGAGGACTTTGTGTGGACTAGGTCTTTGAAAGACCTAAGGGCCTGAGGCAACTTTCACATTGTCTTAACTTGAGAGGTGAGTTGAAAGCAGAGAAGTACTTGGCCCCTTTTGCTGAAGAGTTTGTTTCTGTTCTTGGCTGTGCTGAAGAACCTAAACGAGCCTGGTTAGGACTGCACTGAGAACATGCAGTCAGTTTGTACACATCATGTTCAAATGCACGTGGATTCTAGTGCTACCAAATTCTATTGCACATGAGAAAACATTCCTGCAAATGACTAAATTTATACCTGATTTCATACAATGCCAGCGGGAGTCTTTTATGAGCGGATTTTTTGCCATTTTCCACTTGTGCAGTCCTTCCTGGCAGCTTTCCTGCTCAGGTTGTCAGGAAGCAAAGCTCAGAAGTCAGAGTCACCAAAAGAGAACAATGATTCTGGAAGCTTTGTGTTTGTTTTGGACTGTGACTCAAAACACCTTAAAGAGGCATGGGAGAAAAGAATGCTCTCTGTTCTAATTGTGTCATCCATCCTGTGAATTCTTGAGTTATTGCTAATCAGACTTCTACAGTTCTAGCTTGAATCCAGGATGTGCAACAGCTGGAAAAGCATCCTGTTACAGCTCCTCAAAGGCAGGGATCAAGCTTTGAAGGGCCAAGAGTCAGATCTCTTCCATGTGCCCCTGGCAGCATCTTGTTACCTCTTGCAGCCATTATGTGTACTTGAAAGAAAAATCAACATCTGATGGCTGGGAAGTAAACATACCATGTGCCTTTTATGAGAGGAGCAAGGACAGACAAGAAGAACCTGCCAAGCTTCTTATGCTGGTCTCTCTCTCTTGTAAGACAGACTTCTGCTTGCATTCTTGCTCTGGTGTGTACTGTTACACATTGCAAATGACCATATTGATTTCACAGAGTGGAAAATAAACTTGGATCAGTTCTGGTTCTGAGTAATTGTCTTGATGTGGAGATGCTTCTCTCTTCCTGGATGAAATAGTTACAAATTTTATTTTTTAAAGGTGTTTCCCTAAACGTTCACCCTGAGCACTGGGTCCTCTGCAAGGCTCTTCCCCATTCCCTCTCCTTCAGCTTTGTATTTCAGC
>NW_010126713.1:4112-9073 GCF_000699245.1 Pterocles gutturalis
CATTACATTTGTTTTCAACACAGCATTATGGAGCTTCGAAGTGTCTTTTTTTTTGGGATGTTGTTTCCGTGTATTAGGGAACACTAGATGGCAGCATGACGGTCAGTTTAGCTTTAGTTACTAGCAGCTGCAGTCTGTCATGCCCAGACATAGCCAGGATCTGCCCATGGAGACAGTATTTTGCTAGCAAACTTACACAAACCCCTGGTAGGTCTCATGGTGTTTGCATTAGTGAGTAGTAACAACATTAGCTGTAGTAACAAGACAGACCGTCAGAAGGGCCACATGTGCCAGCTGAAGGAGCCACCTCCCCTTTAACTTGTTCATGGTATTTGTGTACCTTCCCATCCCTTTTAACCTCAGCCCCGCGCCACCTCAACCAAGTTTGAGTGTCACCTATTTACAGTCTTTCAGTAAAATCACAGGAGCTTGCACCCTCTTCATCTTTCTGTTCTTCCCCACTAACCCCTTCCACAATCTCAAGATTGCACGAATCCCTTCCTTCCCTCATTTCCAGCTCCTTTTCCCTTAAAGGGAAGAGGCAAGGCCTCACAGAGAGGGAAAAAGAGGCAGGACAGCCCTACATGCAGTTGTCTCACCTCTTTCCAGTTCTATTTGCTGGCCATTCCAGTTTTCACCACCAATGACAGCCTTTGGGGGCTTTGCTGTCTCAGTACAAGCAGCTCTTCTATGTCTGGTGGAAAACATGAAAGGATGAAGAGCAGGAAGGGGCCTGTTCATGGCAGGAAGCCTGCAAGGCCCTGTCTTCTCATCCACTCCCTGGCCAGCTCTAGGCCAGTGGACACGACCACCCCTGCCAAGACCACTGCCGCAGCTCTGCCTAACGTCATCTACAGCTGCTGGTTCTCATCTCAGCCTCAAATCAAGGGCCCCACATCCCCTGTCCTTTCTCACAAATGATGCTTCTCCTGAACACCTGGGACAGTTCCTGCCAGGCTTCCTATAGTATCCCTGTTCCTCCACCCCAAAAGTCCAGCCAAAGAAGCTGCTCACAAAGACACAGGCCACAGAAAGAGAAGGACTAGTACTGGTGCTCATCTCCTGCAGAAAGCTTCAGAGGAGGTTTCCCAGACCTCCTTAGGTGGTCAGTGTCAAGGTAGATACGGTCCCAGTGGCTACGGGGCTGCCGTTTGCTGCAAGATGAAAGCCTTGGGTCTGGCCCCTTGCCCAGGGAGAGGACAAGGCTTTTGCTGAGGTCAGTGATCTGCACCACCTCGTCCTTCCCTTTTGGGCAATGCTTCCTCTGCCATTCCTAAAACACATCCTGCCCACCCCATCCAGCCGGCTGGACAAAGAACCAAAGCAGAGACTGTCCAACTCAGGAAAGAGCACCTGGTTCCCAGACTGAACCCCTCCGGGGCACCACTGTGCCAGCAGTGGAGGAGATGGAAAGACCTAGGACGTGCCAGCTGGGCCCGCTGAGAGCCTGGCTGTGACTGCCAACTGTGTCAGGGCACCTGGCCCCACTGCTACTATGGGACGCTCTGCCCTTGGGCACATGCAGTTGCCAAAACAACTTCACAGTGGATTTCCCAATAAAAATTACCAGGTAGGTTTGTACCACAGGATACAGAATGGAAATGGCCTGTCTCAGAGCAGAGTCCCAGATTCAATTCAAACCCACTGCTTCTTTCTTTTTCTCCTGAGTCATCCAAAGAATATCATGGCATGGTGATGCTCTTTTCCTTTACTATCTGCCTGCTGGCTGCAGGCTTCTAGGTGGCTAAAGTCTGATGTAGCCTGTTTCCATTCATGTGCTGCGAGCTTCAGATTACATCCTAAAAGTAGTCTCCTATAATGCTAAATCCTGTACGGGTTGGCAGCCTTTATGGCAACTCATCTTTATGTTCAACACCATCATAGGTATAAAGTATTGTATGCATATCCGTACCAGCTGCTATGTAGGGCTGGGTCACCTATTGAATTGAACAAAAGCTTTTTTTGTCTTTTTCAAGGAATACTTTTAAAGTCCATGTTACTCTGGATTTAATGGAGCTGTTAAGTATTAAGTGTATCACAAGTTTAGAATACCACACAAACTTTTTGAAATTCTATCGCAAGCTCTAAACCAATATTTTCCTTTGGTGCCACATAAACAAAACATCAGATTATTATCTTTGTGAAAAAGAGGCAATGCTGTTTGCCAAATACAATTTGTGAGATATTTGGCAGATATGCAACTGTAAACCGATTCTATCATTATGACTGTAATGGCTTACCAACAGTCAGGAGACCCTGGGAACAAGAAAAAAGTGGTTCTGAAGTTCTTCTAGCATGATATAATGCATATATTTGTAGAGTTCATCCAAATAAATTATATGCTAGATAGTACTTTTAAAAAAGAAAAAGGATTTTATGGTTTTAATTGAAATACTACATACTTGAGATGACCACATGATTTCCAATAATTGCCAGTCTCTGTTCTGAAGTCTATAATCCAGTATTTATCAGGATTAAATGGTGAATATATTTACATTACAGTGATATTTGTGTCTCAGCGATTTCTGATTCTGTTTAGCTCTGGGTAACTCAAAATCCATTAAAAATTATATATTTAGAGAGAGAGACACACATAGATTCTTTGGCCATAATTTTGAAAAGGGCAAGCTTACTGTTAGATTCCAGCATTCACATTTTGAATATAAACGGATTTTCAAAACTGTTAAACATTAAGCAGCTTTTTCAGTCAAAATTATAGTAGTTGGTGGATGCTAAGGACTTCTGGAAAGTGAATTCTTTCCTTGTAGAGCCTGACTTTGGTCTGACCAAATTCAACAGCAGCTTAAGCCCAAGTTATAAAAGGAAAGGACAGTCTACCTGGACACGTTAATTTAGGCTTAAGAGTTGCCCAACTTTGACATTTGAACCAGATTCCTCAAGAAAGTCATGCTGCAGGCCTGCACACCCAGAGCTGCCATTGCTAAAAGCCAACAAGTGGGAGATCTCCCCTTTTTCTCAGGTTTGCAAGGCTGCCGCAGCACCCAACATTGTGCTCCTCAACCTAACCCTGTCCTACACACTGCTTAACATTTGCTAACTTCAGAGGGGTATGTGGGGGAACAAAATCTCTGCCTGTGTTCTAGGTTGGGGGAGGTGGATTATCTGCGCCTTAAATTGGGCATTTAATTAAATCAAACAAATCAGGCACCTGCTGAGCGAGGCAGAGTCCGTCCCGGTGTGCTGGAGGCTGCAGAGAAAACCCTGAGACCTGAAGTCATGCTTTGTGTATGCCGGCATTGCTTTCCTCTGGACGGGAAGCTGGGTGCAGAGTCCTGGGGTGTTCCAGCCCCATCCCAGGTTGTTCAGAGCTGAGCTGCAGGGTTAATACAAAAAGTACCTTTAGACAGAGCTTAAAAACAGCTTCTCCACACCCAAGTCAACTGATGTCTAGAGGTGGTAGTGAAATATAAAGAGCACCCAAGTTACTTAGGTTTATTCTGTCCACTTTTTTTTCCATAGACTTGTAACACTTTCTGGTCAGGCCTGCTAGCAGAAATGTTCAACATACTAAAAAAGCAAACAAAGAGCCTCAACTTCAGGAGAAGCTGTTTAAAATCCCTGTGAAACCATGGTTAATTAACTGTCCTGTGTCATATTGCGTAAGTGATAGACTCTGTCTCAGTGGTTTCCACAGTTCTGTGCATGGGTGCCATCCCAACTTAATGACCTAGAATTATGTCTAATTGCTGTTCTAGTGTTCTTTCCCACAACGTGTGGGGCAAAGAACTTTTCTCATGATAACAGTGCCTTAGCTTTTTTTTTTTTTTTTTTTTTTTTTTAATATATATATTGGTGTTTTCACTCATCTCCTAACCTTCTATGCCCTGATCTGAGGCCTCTTAAAATGAATCTGTTCCATAAACTTGGAAACAGGATGACTTGGCCCATCTTGCACTGAGAAAACATCTCCCCAAAGGATGGAGTTCTCTCAGGCTGGCTGGACATTAGCAAAGGGGGTGCAATCCAAGCGAGGTGTCTAGACTCCCTCCTCTACTCAGGGGTCAGAGCACCTTCTGGGCACAGGAGGACTCATGCTGAAGGTTTGACATAGGTTAGATCAATCCAGCCCTAAAAATACTTGGGTTTATCCCTTATTGTCTTACAAAGGGTGAAGACAAATAAGTGCAACGTAAGCACATACTCCAAATATGCAAAAAGCAAAGCGAGATGTATCTGTAACATCTATACTGTAATAGTTCTAGTATCTGAAGGAAGATATGATGAAAGGACGTATCAGGGACACAGGTGGACAGAAAGAAGCAGGGGTAGGGGATAACGGACAGCACACCTAACCTATCAGGTAGCTCAAACATGGCACGTCAGGCAGTACAAAAAAAATAAAAAAGTGTGTGTGTGTTTGAGCATCCTCTGCCTAGTTAATCTGCATCTGATGACTTTTGAAGTTTCTAAGCCAAAACGCTTGCTCCACTCCACCTTTTCTGCCAAAGCAGAACCCCACAATCGTCCTTTATGGCATCAGCAACATACAGACCATAGCAGTATGCTCTGCTTCTCCTCCATCCGAATATCCAGCAACTCCCACTTTGGCACCAGGAAAAAAAAAAAGAAAAAAAAAAAAAAACAAGATTTTTCAGAAAGTCCTATTTCTATTTTGACAGCCTGAACTGTCAAATTGAGTTCCTGTGTGAAAAGTGAAACCTCTTGACAAACTGAGCCCCTCTTTCTCTAGGCACTGCTAGCTGCCAAAAAAGCCAACCACCCCCCCCCCCCGCGGCCGCCACTGCATGACCCCGCCACTGCATGAGCCCAGATAGAGGTGTTAAATACCCTGTGGAAAGAAACTGCCACCCGCTTGCCCCCTCCCCTCAGGACTGGTAGCTTGGGGGGAAATAAAAGGCAGAGGAGGGAACGCCAAGCCCCTCAGGGCCGCCCCAAGATGGCGGCAGTGAGGCTCAGGCGCGGCGCTTCCCGCCCTCCCG
>NW_010126714.1:0-1089 GCF_000699245.1 Pterocles gutturalis
CCAAGCATACACTTACTCGATGTCTGCCATTTTGATCAGCAGCTTGATGCGGACCGAGGCGGGGAAATCGACTGCAGAGAGAGGGAGACAGTGTGCGTTGGTGCAGGCTGGGGGTAACGGCTGGGCCCCCCCCGGGGGGGGCCGGAGGCGGGCCCGGGCAAAGAGGTGGATCTCGGTGAGGATGTCCTGCAGCGCCAAGCCCTTCAGCGTCTTCAGCTCCGTGATGTCTGAGATGCGAGCGAGTGAAGGGCTTTCTGCCAGGTTTTTCCCTGCGAGATCCCACTCCTCATCCCTGCAACAACCCCCAGGGCAACCCCCAGCGAGCAGCCCCCACCCCAGCCTGAGCAGGAGGATTTGCAGCAGTGGGGATCAAACCCCGGGGCCAGCAGAGGGACAAGGATACTGCGATAGGCAGTAGAAAAATCCTGGTTCAGCATCCAGTCGAGGATGTTGGCGATGTCGGACTTGAGAGGGTGTCCCGTGCAGGTGTAGACGTTCTCCTCCGTCACCTTCCCAAAGGCCATAGCGGTGCTCTGAGGAAGAGGAGGGTGGAGGAAGGATGAAGAGCTCAGTCCTCCCTCCACTGACCCCTCCAGGGCAGCTGGTGCGTGGGCCCGACTGCTGCCGAATTATACGAGGGGAGTGTCCACGGCCACCCTCCGTACCTGCAAGATATTGAGGGCTCTGCGCATGTCACCGCTCGAGAGGGTCACCAGCGCCTTCATCCCATCCTCGCTCACGTCCACCCTGGAAGACAAGACCTGGGGCTGCACAAGGAGCCGGAGCGAAAGACATCCGTAGAAAACCAAACCCGTGCCGGAGGGAAAGAACCATGGAAAACCCGAGCTGCTCCTCCTCGGGTAGGGGAACGGGGGAAAAAGGGGGTGCAGAGGATGCCCCCCACTCACCCCTCCTCCTGGATGACGTGCTGCAGCCGGGGCACCATCAGCTCGGGGGTGAGGGGGCCGAAGCGGAAGCGCGTGCAGCGGGACTGCAGGGCGGGGATGATCTTGGAGAGGTAGTTGCAAATGAGGCAAAACCGGGTGTTTTCTGTGAATTTCTCGATCACTGCGAAGAGGAGGGGGGAGA
>NW_010126715.1:0-24853 GCF_000699245.1 Pterocles gutturalis
CCAGTCATGTGAGCTGTCCCACCATGGCTTGTTTGTCCAGCCAGGCTCTTCATTCTGGCAGATGTGCTTTCAAGTGCCATCTACCTCTGTAAGGTACCTTTAAATCTGCTTTCATGGTATTATGAAGAAAGTTAACTCTGTCTCAGCTGAACCCAGGACATAGGTGGGGAAGGAAACTCACAGGTAAAATTGCCCCGTTATTGAAAAAAAGAGATACATGTATGCTCTGTGAGAGGCAGTACTTCAGATGCCTTTTCACTGGAAGGTTTAAAATGCAATACTTGTCCTTTGCCTCTGTCGGCCTGGTTGAGCTGTTTCTCAATACCATTTAGGAAAAAGGGAAAAAGTGGCAGTCTTGCCTTCCAGCACCATTAACAGGTAATCTGCTAAATTTCTGAAGTGGACACAAATGAGTAGATCTCATGTATATTTGTCCAACAAATCTACCAGCTGTTATCAAACTACTTGAGGGGAAATGTAAAGGATGAAATATTTCCATAACTCGTCTATGCCAGGAAGGTTTCTTTGTAGCATCACTCAAGCATAAGTGTTGAGTCCAAGATCCCTTCTGGCACCACATTGCTACTGAGGTGTGTGCTGCATCTCAGTGAAGCATGTGAGAATAATGCCACATAGCTCAGGCTTGCCCCAAAAACCTGGAATTTCTAAGACAGCTTTGGGACCCCGAAGCTGCTTGCTGATAGTCTATCTAGCCCTCTGACCAAACGGCAAGATGCGAGGCCAAACTCTGAAAGGGGACCTGTGGAAGTTTTGCTTTGGTCCACTAGGTCTGGAAGTAGTTCTGGGAAGCATAAACTTTGGGGTTGTACATTTGATTCCCTACCTTGGGCATTTCAGGTTGTTTAATTCAACATTCTGCTGGAAACCTTTTAAAAAGCAGGGGATCTCCAGCCCTCATTCTGTTTCAGACAACGTTTTTTATTTTTATTAATTATTTTCAGCTGTTCTTGTCCCCAAGGTTGCAAGCTGTGAGTAAAAAGATCTGTCATTTCCTAAAATAAAACCTATCCCTCTGCATTATATGGGAGTAATGTAGGATGTAAGAAGTGGTGACCCTTTATAATGTATTTTCTTCCATTTGCTTCACTAAAACTTTAAGGACTGCATTTTGATAGTTCCTTGATGTTTTTACCTCAGAAGTTGTCATGTTAGGGTTATGAAACTAGAAAAGCTCTACTCAGATCAAAAGAGGTGTCAAATAAGTACATTAGGTGCATAAAATCCTCCCCTTCCCCATATATAAGTTTTATGTGAGCACAGCATCAGTGAATTACAGCACAAACTCAATGTAATTTACACAGCTCACATAAGATCTCTCTACCCTGCTTCTACCTCTTCCTTCCTAGCATAAAATAAAATAAAATAAAATATTCTCTATACATTTCTCAATAAATGCAATTCTGATATCTTTCTTATCAAATCCGTCTGACACTTCCTTTTCAACCCTGACATGTCCTTAAGTTGATGCGTAAAAATTTTTAAAAGCCCCACAAACCAACTTAATTTATACATTTTTAATGGTATAAGGTAAACATGGCTTTTAAAAATTGAGACGCTCTTATCACGTGTTTTAAAATACGTATTGTTAAGGGGTACAACGTGTCTTATTTTAATCTGTCATAGTGACTGTTTCACTCATTATTTCCCATCTCTGGTGCTAGAAATATTTAGCCACTGTAACCATGACAATTCAACATTCATCCTTGTGCCTGAGGACATGCTTATTTTGAAACAAGAACAACATTGTGCTTCATTTTTGCAATATTTACATTGAAATAGTTATAGATGTTGTTAAATTTGCAGCCTCCATAATAATGCTACTACACTGGCAATTTAATAATTTCTTGGTTTCTTTCTAAGAATGTCTACTTCTGCATTCAAAAAGTTATACTTAATAGTCCCTAAAGAAATCCAGTGTTAATGAGTATAGTAAATCAACTAAAAAAAAAATCCACAGGGTTTTTTTTGGTTTTTTTTTTTTTTTTATGAGAAAGTAGTGGAAGTTATGAAACGTAACCACAAATTACCTTTGCCCCTTCTTTCTATTCAAGAAATTGTATGAGACACAGAGACAGCTTTGGAGTGCATTTGAAAGCCTTTGAGCTTGTGTGCTGTTTGGTAAGATGTTGGAAATGGCAGAAGTCATAATTTCCAACAGATGGATCTGGGACACATCATGTCATTGTAGCGCTGACTTACAAACGAGTAAGTGTGGCAGCCTCGAGTGAAGACTTAGGGATACAAGAAACTCTCACTTGGGCTGGATGGCATTACTCTTCTTGGTGTAAAAGAAAACATCAGAATCCATCCATCCACAAAATGAAGCTAGCTTTGTCTGCACCTAGAAACAAGTAAGATATACAGACTGTTTTTAAAATCCTGGTGTAATGCAATAATTGTAACAATTAAGGAACCTCATTTTGTTTAAATGATGGCTCCCAAATCTCTCCAGGGGCATTTCCTCATGCAAGTGTATTGTAGCAAACATAACTTGAAGCCACAAAACTTGTATTGCTTAAACAATTATAGTCGCTTCAGCGAACTGAAAACAATTCTTTTACAAGAATCACAACAGAAAATGCTCTAAAACACAAAACT
Organism: Pterocles gutturalis; assembly: GCF_000699245.1. Classification (NCBI taxonomy): domain Eukaryota; kingdom Metazoa; phylum Chordata; class Aves; order Pterocliformes; family Pteroclidae; genus Pterocles; species Pterocles gutturalis. The sequence continues at coordinate 2,620 of NW_010126715.1, forward strand.
GTATTTGTATAGCATTAGGGAGCGTAAGGGGTGGAAATCTCCCATACTTTGCCTTAGGATCTTTCACAGTATTTACCAGAGTGTTTTTTCACTGGGCAGTCTTCTACATACAGCTAGGTTACATTCACAGATTTCCCTCAAGTGAGTAAAAACACACAATGGTTATAAAATACCTATTGTCCCATAAATAGGAATATAATACAAACCATCTACTTTTCAATCACAGTGACAAAACATATAGTCACTTGGTAATAATCAATATTACTATGACGACAACAGTTATGAAGTAATATTTTCTTCACCTCTGTTTCTTTTCCAAGCATGTGGCAGAAGTAGTTTGATTAGTTTCTTCGTTAATTTCTTATTTGTTTGTGCTTGTGTTCATAAGTGAGTGGGTATGTTAGAAATTTATTGAGATAAGACAAATTTAGAAAAATTACTTTTGCTTTTAATCATCTAGTTCATTAATTATTTTTTAACTCTTTCAAGGGTAATCCTTACAATGAAGAGCCAGTCTGTGTGAAATTTCCTGAGGTTCCCCTTAAGTAAAATTTTCATCTGCTACAACATAAACTGAGGAGAAGCAAAAGTCATAAGACAGGTGCTCTCCACCTGTGGAGAAGCTGATTACGCTCTGACTGATTACTCCCTAACCCTTTTGAGACAGTCATGGGATAAACACAAATAGGGTAGAATATTCTCCAAACCTTTCAGAAAGTGCTATCAGCCTTGGACTAAAGTTTCAGGAGAAACAGACTGCTGCCACTATATACTAGTGGACTTAGAATGAAGTTGTGTCTCAAGCAACCAAGGAGACTTCCTTCCTCAATACTGTTTTATTTCAAACTATGCCTTTCAACTGAGCAATTTTTTCAACTTCTCTGATTTACTTAAATCAACATTAGAACAAGTCTGGTTCATTTTAGTGGAACAGGAGGTTATAATCTTGATTACAACATTGGATGAATAACTCAAAAAGAACACCCCAAGATGTACATCCTATACTGTTTCTCACGTGAGGAAGACTTTAGGTACTCAAAAGTGTATTCTGTTTTTCTGAACTAAATTAGTTTGTCTAATCAGAAAAACAATTGTCTGCACACCTTGCCTGCAATGATCTTGTTCTAGCTGTCATTCAAGGATTCATTTAGGTTCTTTCTTCACTGCCATAACTAATCCAATAGTTTAGGTAGCTGCTTTTAGAGAGGATATTGTGAGTCCTCTTTGCTCTGGTTTCTTAGACTGCTAATGCAACAGAACCACTGCAGCATATTTTGAGAATACCTTTTTTTATTTTCTGGTACAACCTTCTTTTTACCTGAATCAACAAATTCTGTGCTTTTGCTTAGCCCTGGGAATGCATGCTAAGCATGGGGTTGGGTGCCACTGACTGATCTGTTGAAAGAGACGATAGTGGGATATGTAAATTTTTCACAATTGGGTGACTGAACTCCTCTTTCATTAGATTCCTCTCTTCACACAAGATGATTTGCATTTTTTGCATTTTCATACGTTTGTAAAAGGAGAGCATTTTACGTCATAGGAACTATTACCTTTCTGACAGTCTCACAGTGTATGCTATATAGCTGTTTTTTCATAAACATCACAAATAGAATATTAGTAATAGAGCTGTCTGAGATGGCATTTAAAGTCTCTTGCTGCCCACTCTTTTTGGACAAGTTGGGGTTTGGGCCATCACAGCAGGTCACATGGGTGACTTTGAAAGTCATTGAAAGAATCTGGAACTGAATTTGTTTTCTGAGGCAGAGCCTGTCTGCAGACAGAGGAGCTCAGGTATTCACAGCAATAGGACGCTAAGCAGACAGGCTGCTATGTCTCAGTGCACCTGGAATTTTTCCAAAGCATATGGCTTTATTCGCAGGCATAATGAGCTGCAGTAATCAGCCATGAAGATTATGAATGTGTGGATCTCCGTGAGCAGTTGCTGTAGGCACAACTGGATCTGAAATGGTGGAGTCATGTGGCCAGTTGCAGGTGAAAGAGAATGGATTTGGTGTTAAGAGTTCAGTAAGATTTCACTCATTGAACAGAACTAGCCGTCTAACACTAGGGGATCTTATTGTCTGGGAAAGTTACAGATCAGGGGACTGCTACCCACTGGCTTTTTCCCTCCAACATTTATATTTGTCCAGCTACATCTCACAGACAATTTTCTATAGGTAGGTAAGTTACTGATCATGCGTATTGGAGAGAAGCACAGGAAAGGATGTTGTCCTCAGAGATTTGCTTTGTCTTTTTGTTCTTTGGTTGTGGCATCATTAGAAACACTCCTAAAGTGTCTCAGAATTTGTGGCACTACTTAAATACAACCTTTAACTGAAGATGGAATCAGAAATGAAAAACGCTTGTAAAAAATCCACAACCAGTGAAGGATTTTCCTCTGGGGCAGTCTCAAGCCATTGTGTGTTATATAAGTCTCCACAGCCGATTATAGGCATTTGCTCAGCTGCTTCTCTCTGAAATTGTCAGGTTTCTAATGTAATATATAAATCTGTTCCTGCTTGACTCCCACAGCTGGTTTTGATAAGGCTCCTATAAAAAGGAACTTTCAGTTAGCACTGATCCAAACATATTCTGGACGTATATTTTTATGGCTGTTCAACAAATAGTACTCTTTGTTCATAAGGGTGCACGTGACTCTAAAACACAACGCAGCCAGAACTGTGAGTCATCAACACAAGCACCGTACTTTGTTGCAGAGGTCATGCTCTGCCAAAACCAGAGGAATTAGCTAGCCAGATTGAATTAATGGTTGAAACACATTAATTTATGCTACATAAATGTTATTGTGGCCCTGTGGGCAAGTACTTAGGTCATATGCTTTATGAACTATTTGCACCAAGAGGGCTTTCCAGCCGTAAATCAGCTCCGAAGTGCACCTTTGCAAAGTGTTCATGGCTCTGCCCTGTGCTCCCCCCTGCCCGGGCTGGCTCCATCTCTTAGCTCAGCAATGACTCGTCATTCTGCACGTGCTTTACAAGATTTCCTGCAAAAGGACTGGATTGGTGGCCTGAGCAGAGGCAAGACTGGGTCTAGTTGAGAAGTCAAGACCTGACTGCTCATGATGCTTGTGGGCAGCTGTGGGGCCTGCGGCTCCAGTCGTCTGGCAGCAGGCAGGGCTGCAGCTCCGTGCAGCTGTGTGGTAAATGGAAACCTTGATATCTCAAGCACACACACAGCCCAGCCCTTGACAAGGCTTTTTCTCTTTTGGGGGAGGAGGGGAATTAGATACACTTTTGGCCAGATTATTTCAGAGTGAAAAAAAAGTAGAAGTAATGTTTTCTGGCTGCAGATTGTGGTAATCGAGGACACATGCCAAAAAAGAATTATGCATAAACGATAGTTTTTAAGCTTGTTTTTATGTGTTTGGATGTGTCTCTGCCAAAAATCTGACAGGGCCTCATTGTTGGAGCTGTTTAATCATGAAGCCACTGACTGCACCCAGCAAAATTATTTCATAAATAACGAAATAATTGGGGGCAGTTGGTAGTGTCTGCTGGTGTCAACAGCTGCGTGTAACGCACTCTACTTTCCAGCAAGCCAGGTAAACACTACAGCACTGTGAGAAGGGAGTTAATGTCTATCTCCAGAGAGGAATGGTCTTTTTAAACAAGCATATTTCACTCAGAGCTCTAATTCCACTTGGTTTGTTTGATTTGGGTTGCGCCTGCCTTTGCACAAAGGGTCATTTGTTTTACTATTGTTCAGTTTTGTTCATCTCAGCTAGCATTTCTGCTCCCTTGCACTGCAGCCACTGTGACGCTGAATCACGCTGAACAGACATCTTCCCCCACAGAGTGCCACAATGCACGCCTCTTCTTGTTTCTAAATGTAATACAGCCAGCATCCTTATTGGGTATCTCCTGTGCCCCTGTTCTCAAGGTCACAACAACTCCGTTTCAGACTGTAGACTTCAACTCGCTTTTACCCATGTTCCCTCATCTCTGGGCTTGTTGATTTAGGAATCCGGGACATCAATCATTTGGTGTAAATGACACTTTTTCTTTATGCTGAATATTTCAACAGGATCACAAAAAGAATGTTTTTATAGCATTAAACATTCATAAAATCATGCTAAAATAGTTAAGGGGATGTGAAACTGATAAAGCTTTGAATGCATGAATACTTAATATTTGAATAGCTGTTCATGGGATTTTTTTTTTCTTTTTAATGAACCTCGTGCTGTTACCATACATTTGTTTTTTGAATGGGGAAACTATTATTCTTTTAAGTGTTTCCTATTATAAATGAAAATGTTTAGTCTACTTAACAGCTATTTGGTTTCGCTTAGCTTATGAAAAGAAAAAAAAAATCTGGTCTGATAATTGCCAGCCCTGCATGTATGAGTAATCTCCATTCATCCTGCTCCTGGAACACTTCTGTGTTGACTAGTTTTACTGCAGGATCCAGTTTACCATTAGAAGGATTGCAAGATGGCTGTTAAAACTCCTAGAGTGTAATTTTTCTGCATAAATAGCTTTTTCTAGAAAGCAAATAAATTATTGTCTGAAGTGAGGTTGATTTTCAGCAATAATGAATCCATATGTTTCCCATTAAACCTGTCTTCAGAAAACTCATGGCAGAAAGAAAAATCATTAGCAGTGACAAAAGAAATTCTTGTGTGACTTATATGAGTTTTTCTTTTGTTTTTCTTTTAGATGTATCTCCATTCTCATCGTGAAACCAGAACCACAGCGTGTAGCGTTGTGTGGCAGTGGTTATGTGTTTCCTAAGCAACTGTTTAATCAATAGAAGTGGTAGACTAGATATTTACTACATTTCATTAATTGGGTTAAGGAAATAGGGATATTTATGACAATTATTTGGAAAGCTGTGTAAAAAGATAGCCAGACAAACAAACCTCCATAATCCACTTATACCTCACAGATGCCAAAGGGCTGAACAAGCCTATTAAACAAGCTATATGCCCGTCTGTTTGGAGGAGCTGTTAAATCATGAATCTCTCTGCACAGCACCTGAGGCAGTCAGTTAATAAAGATCTTTTGTAGCAGATTTCTGTTCTATTAAGGATGGACATAAAGCAGAATAATTTAAAATGTGTCAATAACTCAGGGCAAAAATGGTTAATGCAAGAAGCATCATCTTAGCTTGTAGTCAAGCCTACACAGTGGTAACTAGAAGGTGGAATGCTACTCATAGGAACAGAAATAATTTTTTGGATACATAATGTGGGTGTTTTTTAGTAAAAATATCCCATAGTGCTTTATTATTGTGTTGCCTGGAAGTGAGATTTGAGCTTTAAAAATTAAAATGAACTTATTTTTCGTCAGCTTTTCCTAGGAGAGTCTGAAAACTTGGCTGCCCTTTCAGATGGATGAATCTATAAAGTGGAGACATTTTCAGATGTTGTTATTGGGTAGGAATGTACCATTCTTCACCCCTGGGAATACATGCTTTGGAGGTGCTCTACGCACTGCTGCATGCTAACTGGTGTAGGTGGTGAAGGTGGTTTAGCACAGCAGCTCCATGGAGGCACACTGACTTGCTGCATGCTGCATCTCATTGGCCATGCCGCAGAGCCACTAACCATGTGCACAGCCCTGAAATGCATGCTCCTGCTTGAAGAGTAGATAGACATGGTCTGCTCTGCCATATTTTTCTGAGGGCATGTTCCCATGGATTTGTGGACAACAGGTGCTAATTCAGGAAAAGCTTTCCTGTTTCAGCTCTGTTGCATCCTTGATCTTTGGCAGGGGTTTCACCAAAGCCATGCTGCTGAGTGGGGGGCTAAGCATCACTCCCACTTGGGACCAGAAGGTAAGCACCAGTGAGAGTATCCAATGTGGATCAGGCCTGGAGAGTGCCTTTCTGAACAGTAAATGGAGACAGAGGAGGAAAAACATAAATATATTTGTCACTCAACACATAAGTTTTACTGATTATCTCCAGGGGATGAGATCAGCTAGTCTAAGTTTATGTTCCCCTTTTCAGACTTAGTGTTTTCTGCCTCCTGGGTATGTCTGGGACGTGGCACGGCATTGTCTTCCATAGTATTTGCTCTGTGTTCTTACCGTTGCTTTTCATGTATCTTGCTTCAATGAAGAGAGAAAATGCAGGCCAAGGTATGGCTTAAAAAAGAGGCAAAAAAAAAAAACAACAAAAAAAACCCAGGAGAGGCCTATATTAATGGTTATACTTGAATTGTATAGAGACACAGCAGAGGTTTTAATTAAATTCACTATATTTAGCAAATTTTTGGCAGTTTTGATTGATTTATTGTGTGTTACATCTGGTCTTGATTTACTGTATTACATTTATACTACTGTTTTGTTTTTGTTGCTTATGTGCTGCATATTAGTCATGAGTTATTGTGGTTTGCAGTTTTTGAGTTACACTGTGCAACACATTCACACTACAACTCGAAACCAGGTGTTTCAATATGAAAGCAAATCACTCCAAGATTTACACAAACCACTGGGTTAGAAACCCATAATGTTTGTCAAAATATATTTGTTTAGGTTAGACATTTGTTTCTAAAGATGATGGTGTCTGCAGTGAATATTCAGGTAGGCATGTTTATAGTTTGTGATGTAGTTAGTCTTGTAATTATGTATTTTATCAATTAACTGTGTTTATGCTTTTTTTTAATGTACTTGCCCTGAATCCTGTGCCAATATATTTAACACAAAACCAAGCCAAACCAAGTGAAAAATCCTAACAATCCTGACTCTGTGATCCATTCATTTCGATGCCATATTTTAGAGTAGTGAAAGGGTTTTAAAATGAATGCCAGTACACAGGAAAAAAGAGTTCTTTGGACTACGATTAAGTTTAACAAGGTGTTTCCTATGAAGCATGACATGGTTGTGATATAAAATACCTAAGATCTGAAGTGTCAGGAATTGTGCAGCTCCTTGAGAAATCAATGTACTTGTTTAGCTCAAAATGCTAGTAAATTATTACAGAGACTACTTAATAGAAAAATCATCTCAGCCACAGAAGCACTGAAGTGAGTATTCTGAGCCTTCATAAATTTCAATACATTCATTGTGTCAAGTACATTCACAAGGTCACCGAGGGCAAAAGAGGTGTTGCAAATATTTTTAATGTGCTCATCACATCACAGTATTGAAAATGTTCATAATTTCTTTGGAAGGGGACAGATGATAGCTAGAAACTAAAAAGAACATTTTAATACCTTAATTATTGTACCTCTTTCTGGTGGTAGTAGTGAATGTAGAATTTCTTCTGCAGATGTGTGTATATATTCATATTTTCTGGAGAACATTGGTATGTTTCCATCACAAGTAACCATGCTTATTGTTATAAACTGCCCTGGATTTTCTGAGTTTCTGTGAAGCTGATTGAAATTTGATTTTGTTTGCACCAAACTAATAATAATGATTTCAGGATTATACTGATTTCAGTGGAGTTTCCATGGATTTGTGTTTGCATCACAACCTAGTTCCTGTTGGTAAGACGACTTTTTATCTGCCTGTTTTCTAAAATGGATATTTTTATTTTTTATATCTTTGGATTTCAGTACTGCTGCTATTCCTTGATCTTGTTTTTACTACCTTCTCTTCCCTTTAAAACAAGGCCTCCTTTTTTTCCTTTGGTCCTGCAGTTTTGCAAGATGCAACCTTCAGTGCTAGGACATGCATGAGGCCATCCTACTCACTGACTCTCCTTCTTGCTCCTGCCACATGTCACTGCTGTGACATGTTGCTGCCTCTCCAGTTGTGTTGGATGGCCATTAAAGTGACTTTGAATGGACAGATGATAAAAACATCCTTAAACAAATATATTACTCATCTGTTTTTCAAAAGCTCATTTCCCTGGTACAGCTTGCTGCATGACACAGCCAAATAGAGCATGCTGTATCAAGGTGGTGATATGCAGACCTAGTACTGCTAGCAGAGGTTACTTTGAGAAAACTGCCCTAGCTTCCACTAAAATTATCTAAGAAGAAATGTATGAATGGCTGATGTCTAAAATAAAACTTTAGAAAAGAAAAAAATAATAATCCAGTAAATGTGGAACTTGGTATCGGGTAAGTCTTGGGCACAGATACCTAAACGTTAATGTTTAGGTTTAGCAGCTAGGAACCCATGAACATGAGATGGGCCTAAAACATGGGTCATTTTTTACCTCTGTGTAGGACCTTACTGGTCAAGAGAAAGATGGTAGAGAAATTAAGTCTCTACTTGTGGAGAGCAAGGTGATAACGCTGTTATGGAGAAGATGGATAGGCTGTGACTTTTTTTCTTGGTACTGATTTCTGAAGAATTCTGATACTTTGTGTTTATTTTGAGTGAGATAAAAGGCAGTTAAAAAAAATTTTGCAAGTCTCTGGGTACCCTAGATCCCAAGGATCCCAGCTGGTGGATCTTTAGCCTACATGTGTGTGGTGTGTTGACCTTGGCTGGCCAGCAGGTGCCCACAAAACCCTCCTCGTCAGGACAGGGGGAGCGAATATGATGAAAAAGCTTGTGGTTCAAGATAAGAATAAGGAGATCACTCACTGATTACCATCATGGGCAAAACAAACTTGACTTGGGGAAATTAATTTAATTTATTAACAATTAATAACAGAGTAAGATAGTGAGAAATAAAACAAAACTAAAGTCGGCTTCCTTCCACCTCCACCCTTCTTCCCAGGCTCAACTTCCCTCCAGACTCTTCTGCCTTCTCCACCCTAGTGGCACAGGGGGACAGGGAATGGGAACTGTGGTCTGTTCATGGCACTTCCTCTCTTCTTCTCCTTGTCTCCTCACGCTCCTCTCCTGCTCCAGCTTGGGTCCTACAGCAGTCCTCCAAAAACTGCTTCAGTGTGGGTCTCCTGTGGGTTGCAGGTCCTGCCAGAAAACCTGTTCCTGCATGGGCTCCTCTCCACAGCCTGCAGCAGAGAAATTGGAACAAATGGTATCAGCTTTGGAAGACTGAGGAGTTGTTGATATGTAGATTTGAATCTGCAAATCCTCATTTATGGAGCTGGAAAAAATGGTGCAGTGCATCATAGCTTATTCTTCTTTTCTGGTTATAGTGTATATCTATATAACTTAAAATTGAGAAACACCAGGCCTTTTAGATTATCCATATTTCAGTTATCAAAGACATCAGAAAATAGCAACCATTTTTTTTTTTTTTTTTTTGCATTGTCAGTGAAAGTATGTTAAGATGTCTTTTTTGGTAACTGAATGAGACTCTTGGAAAATGCAGGATTAGAAAGGTAAACATTGGGAAGTATGCTTAGCTGGGAGGAAATATGAAGAGCTGGGAAGAAAGGAAAGCACTAGGAAGAAATCAGTTGGCACTGACTTATTTGGCTTTGTTACTCCTTTCAAAATCAGCAGTAATTCAGGCACTGAAAACTAATTTGAAATCCAATTTGTAGCTGTGAGAATAAAGGACAGTGTAACATACTTTACAACTTTTCTTATTTCCTTCCTCTCAAAGGCTCTCTGCTTTTGAAAATATGCCAATCCAGATGTGCAGTCTGTTGACCTAGCTGATGGTTTTTTATGAATTGTGAGATAAAGGCTTGGAATAGAGGACTGAAATAATTTACAGCTAAATCCCAGTAATATAGACTGGAAAGCAGTTTGCATTTTTCAGCCATGTGAAGTTTGACTAATGTAGATGGTTTATAAGTTATACAAAGAAGGCTGCATCTTCTCACAGTCCCCCCTTCTTTCAGAGGGAAACAATAACAGTTACAAAAAACGTGTTCCTTACTCAGACATAACTTCTCATTCATTGACACTAAAGTTTTGGTATTTAAAATTAAAAGTTACATATACTATTTCTAGGTTATTATATGCACATTAAAGACTTTTAAAGGACAGCTGGGCATTCTTCATTTTGTACCCAGTCATTCACTGCACATCATTCGATGATTCATACTTCAGAAATGCTAAACTGTGATTTTCTAGAATGGATTCTCATTGAATTTCACTATTGTCAGGAAAATAGCTGCTTTACAGGTTTTGCAGACATTCAGAACGTGACTGTTTGTAATCTCAAATGCAATGAATAAAATTAAAGGAAATCAAGGAAGAACACTCTCACTGCTTATAACTCGTGATTCTCCGCTCCTTCTCCTAGTTTTAGCTTAAATCTCTGGGCTGTCTCGATTTACTGTCAGGTACCTCTAAATTTTGGAGAAGATTGAAGCACAATACAGGAAACTTAAGTTCATGACTCTTTCTTTTAAAATGTTAGGCAGTTACTTTGCTGAGATGAAGTTCCTGTGTATTGATGTTGACTTCTATTTCTCCCCCCATGCACAAATGGCAAGAGCTATGGTTAGGCATGCCAAAATAAATAACAAAAAAGCATGGGAAATAGGTGGCTTTTATTTTAATTTACAGAAGAGATACACGTTCTCATTCAGGAGAATTTACATAAGCTCCTACTAATTGTAGACTTATTCCAACGATATTGACTCAAGCTAAATTATTGGGAGATGTCCTTTGTAAATCACTTGGTATGTTATTCATTGACACAGCAAGTTTATTTCCATTAGAGAAAATGGGTTTCCATGTTCGTCTTTCAACCATTTCAGCATTAGCATTAAAACTGACAAATTACTTCTATAGTGATATGGAGCCAAGGGTCTTTTGTGGTAAGGCACATGATTTATGCCAGGGCTTTGATCCAATGAACAGTGGTATTTAATTTGCAAAATGTTTTCTGTTTTTTTGAATTCAAATGTTTTCAGGTGTAATCTGATTTTGCAAGTAGAGTTATTCTGTAGCACCACAATCTGATTTCTGGAATTTCTAAATGACTCTTCTAAAATATTCTAAAATTTCTAATTGCCAAAAAGTTTTCTTTCTTTTTTTTTAAAATCTAATTTCTTCCTTGCTATGAAATCACAGATCTAGTAACCAGAATAGGTCAAATGTATGCAGGGAAGATCTTAAACAAGCTTAAACAAGATTTTTATGCAAGGAAGAATTATAAACTCAACTTCCACTGACTTTCTTGAGGATTTATCTGCACTAGCCTTCTGACTTAAGGCCTGTATCTTCTATTTTCAACGTGATTTTTAAGGTGTAATGTATTGGGTTTTTATTTTAAAGTGCCAGTAACGCCTGCAGAATTGTTACAGCACTGCAAGAGTTTTTCTCCCACTCTGGGATGATTCCGTGTTGATCGCCTTGTTTAAAAGAGAAAGAAAAGCAAACATGGTGTTTCCTGGGAATAGGTTAAGATTAGAATTACTGGAAATGAACTCGGGATTACACTGATAGATAATAATCGGTTTATTTTCACCTGACACCTTCAAGTATTGTAATTGGATACAGTAAACCTGATACAGTTTTAAACAAAAAAGGAAAACAACATTTGATTGGCAAAGGCTTGGAACAGACATAGGAGGGAACTAAGTGTATTTGTGTTACTATACCTCATGAAGTAGCTGGATTCATCAGATGTGTTCAGATTGTATCTGTACTGTATGTCTTTTATGTTAAATCTACATCCATATTTAAGGACAGATAAATCAGCAAATTGCTTAGCCTTGATAACCTAATCTGAAGCCCTGTGGAGTCAAGTTCCCTATTCCTACACACAGTGTGATGTGTACACCTACAGTTCTGGAGTACTATATTTTCTGTGCAATCTTGTGTTTGGGCTGTCTTTGTTCACCTCTGATGATAAACAGCTTATGTGAATGGTGCATATTTATGTACCAGTAGTTTTACCTGAATAATTATGAATACATCTGCAACAGTCATGGTGCACCTAAAAAAAGCAGGGCTAAGCATAAATCACACTGCTGCAGCTGACACACTTTATCCTCCCTTTCTCCTCTTTCCTCCTTTGCTTTATGAAATAACAGGATTGGGATCTGTACAATTGGATTGTAGTGCTTGTCCCATGGTGCCACTTTGAGGGGCATGAAGTCACTCTGCACCTCTACATCCATTCTCAGGTACCCAGGGTATCTCTGCAGTCCTTTCCACTGCCAGTTTTTGAGCTGCTTCCTCTGCATGACATGTTGAATTCCACTCTTCTCTGTGCTTTTCGATACTGAAGTTTTGCTTCTCCATGTTTGTTCTCCCAGTGAGTGATGAAACACATTACTGCAATGATGTAATTCTTTGTAATTATTTTGTTATAAACATTCGGTTTTAGAAGAGTTTCAGAGAGCCATTTACCTAAAAAAAAAAAAAAAAAAGAAAAAAAAATTAAAAAATGCTAACACTTGGCTGTAAAATTCTGCAAAATGCTAGAATTGCACCCCAAAGCCTTTTTCTGCTTTTGCAGCACGGATGTAACTATGGTGACAGTTTCTTTCTTAGTAATATTAGTCTAGTGCTCCCTAAACTCTGAACAGCATATTAAATCAGATCTGATTAAATCAGGTTCCCTTGATAGAGCAGAAGACAGCTTATACCTTTCTAATTTGTGACCTATGATTGTGCTCAGTTAAATGTGATATTAAGGTCAAGGTCTAACATAAAGTCACAGAGTACACCACAAATTCATTACTACATTTTAATTCATGTAGTGACACATCTGAGAACATGCTCCTCTACCTTTGACCCTCAGTTGTAAAGGAAATCCATCTGTACTTACTAGGTTATGCAAACCTCTAGAGAATAGATTGCCAGGATTGTTAAGGATATAGAAGGTCACAATAAGGAGACATCTGTATAAAGATTCTACAATTAATATTCTCCTTCACAAAGAATATCAGCAAAAAATCAGTAAATAAGCACCACAGTCGACAATGCCTCATGACAACTTGCAGGACAGGGGACACATTGAGGGGTATTTATAACGTACATTCCACTTCGTGTGTCTTGGTTAAACACAATTAGTTGGACCAAATTAAGCACCTAAATTTCCTCTGCAGTTAACAGAGACAAGTACTGACAAGGCAGCGATCCACCACCAGAGATAGATGCTGAGAAGGCAGTACAAATACTGCCTTTGTTCTAACATAAAATATATGTGAGCACGATAGAATAGGCATTAAAATGTAAGAAAAAAGCTGAAGGAGAGAAGAAAGTACTAAAGTGTATTAACAATTAGAAATTATTTTATGATAAGATACCTGTTCCCAGACAGGACAATTCCTTTTACATACACCCCATTTAATTGGCTTGTTATCTGTATGAGTTTTTTCACGGGTGAAAAAAGGAGAGAGTTTATTGCTTTGTTTGCTGTAGCTATTCATCTGGGACAAATGCTGTATATTTGGTCATATCTTGTTCTTTAGCACTGTCAATCTTCACCGCCTGTCAATCTTCATATTTGCAAAAAATAAAAAAACAACAGACACCCCACTATGCTGAATGTGACAGCAATGCAATGTCAGAGGACCAAGAGACAGGTGATAGTTTATGATAGAAATAAATCTTTTATGAGAGCAAACTTGGGAGAATTGCATGCTTTTGTAGGAGATATATCTCCACACAGCTATCACTGACAGTCTTCTTAAATGCATCAGTTTGATAAGGCAAGGTTTTTATTGTGTCTAATCATGTATTGAGTCATTTGGGGAGGAAAGAAAAGGTATATGATCTTTGTGTATATACGTATGGGATATATATGCACGTGTTTATGTATCAATATAGTTGTGTGCATGCCTTCATATATATTTAAAAAGAATTAGATTCATTTGATGATCCTTAAACTGACTGCCACATTTTATGATACAATTCTGATTGCTACAAAGCATGCAAGAGTGCTTATTACATTCTGAAATGAGGAAATGCTTTCTGGAAAAAGACTTTGATTTGAATGAGAGGAACTGGAGTCAAACTGTATATTTTGAAGTACAGTGAGATGTTGCATTTTTCATATCTTTGCAATATTTTAAGTATGTTGCCTGTAACTAGGCTGCAGAATCATTTCCAGTTTTTGTCTGAATATGTATGAGTCCCACCCTTCCAGAAAGACACAGAAACAGAAAGCCACACATCCTACAGCCATGCAAAATCTTTTGAAGGATTTTATTATGAGCTCTTCCTGTAACACTGGCCATCACATCCTGCCCTCTAAAGATCTAATTTTTACAGTTAAGCTATGCCAGCCCTGCCATGTTGCCACAATAAAAATATTTTATAAGAATTGCACAAACCTCACAAATCTCTGGTTTTTATTTGTGGACAAAGCCAGGATGAAAATTTCTGTTCCAAAAAGACCCAGTATTATAATAAGCCTAGCAAACAGAGTTGCAATTCTAGTCTCTCCTCAGCTGTTTGTCCAACTATTGTATAGTACTTTTGTCATTCATTCACTAGCCTGACTACACATAAAGTTGTAATTACTAACCCTACCCAGTTTGCTTCTCTTTATAATGGCAATCACATAAGTTTAAATGAGTGCTGAAGCCAGTCAGTACCACAAAAGCACAGCACTGAGAAGAAAAATAATCTTTTTATTTCTTCTTCTAGCTCCTCTAAAGTTTTATGCAATTTTATGCTAACCTTTCCCCTTCTTCTTATATTAGTGCTGTTTTTCCCATTTCATACTGTAGTTGCTTATCTGATCAGCACAATTGCTGCATGGTGTAGTTAGTTATGCCTTTACCACAGATCCATGTCAAGGGTCAGCACGCAGTCATGCAACCCAAAGGGCAGACTGAGTGTGACAGCGTCTTTTTTTAGTAAAGTAATCTTATGACAGGCAAATTCTTCAGCTTGACAACTGCTATATGATACAGCAGTGGGTACTGAGGTCCACAGGCTGAAGCCTAGACACAGGGCTGTGAAGTGAAGGCAAAAGGAGAATAGACGTGTCTTTTGTTTTACACTGGACAAAAAAAGCCCATTCTACCTCTTGTGTGAAGACTGTGCCAAGCATCCTACAGAAATGCCTGACGATTCTGTCTAGCTGCATAAGAGCAGTTGTTAGGGTGCTTCAACAGACTGAAAGACATTACTGTTTTGCACATGACGCATGTTTTATTCTCATGCCATGAACTTGGAGCATAGGAAAATAAAGAATACACTGACAGGCAGACACATGGGAAGGATCCCAGGCTGGCCCTGTGACAGTCAAACTTAGTGACCAGTTAATTCCATCTACCAGTTGTGGAGAGTGAACTATATTATTCCATACACTATTTTGCCAAAAAAAAAAAAAAAAAACAAACCCACTAGCAAATTGTTAAGCTCTGTAAGCTTCAGCTCAGTTTTCTTTGCAAAGTGGCCTAGTTGTGTTTCCTATTGTGTTTAGTCTAAACCCTCAAAGTCTGGCTTTTTGTACAAACCCATGTTTTCAGAGACCTCTTTCTGTCTCTTTTTTTTTTTTTTTCATAACAGGTATGATTATTAACAACAATCTCAGAACAAGAAAGAGGGGGAAAGGGATTTCTCAACCCAAACAAATTCCCTCATTCACTGTTGTGTTGGTTTTTTTTCTTTACTGTTCTGTTTATTTGTGTGTGGTTTTTCACATTTTTTTAAATCCTCTGAGTAACATCTGGTGAGTAGCACAAAGTGTCTCTTCCCAAAACTCCCACTCTAGGAATGCTGTGTGATGCCAAAGCGTAGGATGTGTTAATGCGAAGGCCAGAGCTAGCCTGCTCTGTCATCAGTTCATCCCCTGCCAAGCCTTGCTCTCCAGAGCACAGACACAGGCAGAGGACAAAAGTTAACAGACATAGCTCAGATTAGTAGTGAAAGGTTTTAGGGTTATCCAAATGGTTTAGATGTTTATCCAAGTGACCAGGCACTTGAAAAAATCCACAGCAGTGCTCGTGACCTTATTCCCACAGCTCACTGTAAGACTTCTAGTTTTCACGACCTCCCCCTTCCATAATTTTCCTTCCTTTTTCCCTTTTGCTAGAGCTACTACCTACTCCTCTTTGTCATCTCTGCCACCTGTGGTCTCCTGATTTCCCTCTGTCCCTGTTTGCAGGTGGGTTCTACCCATGCAGATTGGCTGTGCTGGGCTCCCCGTTCTGGTGGCATTGGAGCATCTTCCTACATGTTTGCATTTTTTTATATTTACACTTGTGAACTTGAACAGCCAGTGCATTCCTCTGACATCAAACTCTGTTGTAGCCTCTTGTTTTATCTAAGCAAGCCTGAGAATTTGCTGTGAGATCCCATAGAGGGAAAGGCTGAAGACCAGATCTCATTTTTTCTAGGGTAATGGCTTAGCTTAATTAAGAGCAGCTTTTTTCCCAAATACGAGCACTGTCTAACCTGTGGGACAGGCAGAAGGTTTGCCACTAGTAAGGTTTTAAACGGAATAGTCTGAGACACATTAATGGATGTATAGAAAAAGTCTGGATATCACTAAATTGTCATCTGTGCAGCTGTTTCTTCTCGAGATTGAAGCCGAAGTCTGTCTAAATGGCCATTCTTCATTTGAGTTGCTTCAGTCTGAGCTACTGAAGAGGATAAATTAAGGAAACTGTTAAATTGCTGTTCACTCACAGACTTATTAATGAAAATAATATAAATTATTCCCTGTATTTTAATACATGGAGAGAATTGCTATGAATTTTGCTACAGTTAAGAATGGTTTTATGTGCATGTATATATTTATGTAGACACAAATTTTACCAAAAAAGTGGTATATACTTATCACTCCTGTATTTTATCCCCTTTCCTTTGAAGAAATAAAACTAAAAAAAGAGACTAAGAACCAGAATCCAAACCTCTAAATGTAAATCTAGCTAATTGCAATTGCAAGAAGGAAATTATAACCAAAATTATTTCACTGAAAAGTAGTAGATTTTATTTTTATTATTAATTTTTATTTCATGAGATGAAAACAAACTATGGAGAAGTCTTAAAAATGTACATTCCAGATGGTCTACAAACGTAGAAACTCTGAGAATTGTACAGAAGCATTCTCTTGGTAGTAAACTTGTGGCAATAACGTTATTCAAAGTCTGGGAAATTGAAGAAAAGACCCTTCCTGGAGAGGAACACATAGTACAATCTCAAAAAGGCTTGTACAGACTAGAAAAAGACTTACAAAACATACAGTGTTACTAAGAAATACAGGTTTCTTGGATATGTGTATCAAACTATAAAAAACTCTTGTAGAAAATAATATTTAAATATTTTTTTCTTTTCACTTTGCATTGTACCTTTACAAAGGACCATTTTGCCCTGAGAGATGGTGCTGGAAATGGCTTTTTGATCTTTCCTCTGTCCTTTTGTTCTTCCTTACTCCATGCTTCTTCACTCAGACTCCCCTGCAAGTCTGTTGCACCTGCCCAAAGATTTGATCCTGTCCCCAGGGGTTATTTTCAGAAGTCAAGGAACACTGGAGAAGAAGAGCAATCTCTCCAAGTGACCTGTCCTTTAATTGTGACCCCTGCTCACAGAAATTAACACAGCTGCACTTTCCCTGAAAACAAGTCAATTCTAATCCTATCAGAACACTGTCCTTCAAAACTACACAACATATTAGTGTGCAAATTAATATAAGTTTGGGACAGCTGAGATTTAACTACTAGAAAATCTGTCAAGGATTATTCACTGTTTTCTCACAAAATAAGCAACACGGATGGAAATCAATGTAGGCTACAGATTACATAGAGAACCATGCCATCTAACTGATCCATGTTTTACACGTGAAGTATAAAATGATATGGAGGAAGGGAGGATGCTCCAGGTATGTAAACAGATGCATTAAAAACTAAATAAATATTACATTAGTTAGTGACACATGTGAAAACAGAAGGGAGAAGGGAACCATGAAGGGGGAAACAGATAAGTGATTAAGTGATCCATGTTGTTTGCTGTTCCATGACCTGTACTTATTTTTTTTTAATTCGTCTGTCTTTACATTACCAGAAAACCCCTTTGGAAATGAAAGATTTAAGAGATAAATATTTTGCTGAATGGTTTGAAAAAGAAGAGAAGTGCCGCCCCCCCCTCCCCCCCCCCTTCCCCGTTCCTGGCCATCTTGATTGCCATTTGCTCATTCCTGTCATTCCTGAGTTATTTTGTTCTGATTTTCCACCCTGAGGAGCATAAGACTGCTGCTGGCTTTTTTGGGATACACTAGGTCCACTCTTGGGACATAAAGAAGGTCAGAGTGTGAGAAAAAGGGTAGAGAAGACAACTTTTTTTTAATAAATTGAAAGAAGAACTAGGTTTAAAGGTATTCATACAGTCAATGAAATGAATATAAAAAATAAAATGTGAACAGAGAGCACAGGAGGGAAAAAAAGCTGAATGAGAAGCAGTGGTTGTTTTTAGATGTTTTGGAAGACATGCAAGTTTGATTTGACAGGTCTGTGTTCAGATGGAGGGTTACACGTGAAGAGAGAAAGACAGGAATCATTGGAACAGAAGAGATAGCAGAAGCCGTTGTCACCTTCTACAACTGTTAATGTAGTTACTGATTTCCCGAGTTTCATTAGGCTTTGGGTCGGATCCTCTGTGAGAAGAGCAGAGAGAATCAGAAAAGAGCTCAAGGAATGGTCGGGAGAATGACCACTGTCATTTATCAGGAAAGATGAAGAGCATGAAGGCAGGGATGTCGGTTGACCACTTGTTACCATAGGATTGAAATTAACGTGAATGGGACGGATGGAAAGAGAGTAGACTGGAGAACGAAGGACAGCCTACCTGCAGGCAATGGAAGGAGACAGCACCATCATCACCCACCTAGTAAAGAGAAGACAAAGCCAAATATTAAAGATATAACAAAGATCAACCATCCTAAAAGTGAAAATTATGAAAAAGAAACAATTTTTGGGAGTTTTGACCCTCTCTTCCTACTTCCTACAGATGTCTCTGAAATGTGAAAATGAACTGTACTGATTAAGCAGGTTGAACTGCCCACCTTTTCCATTTTTTCTTCCTGAACTTTAATGTCTGAACTTCCCTGTGTATTTTTGCCTTTTTATACAGATTGCCTTTATCAGATTTCAAATGCTTTAACTGAAATATTTAAGGTAAAAAGCACTTGCAGTAGTTCTCACTTGTCACAATGGGTTTTATATATTTTCACACAATCCAAACTGCCTATGCAGATGAAAGCCACGAGTGGATACAGGGCACTGGAATAGTACTTCACACCTCATCTACTTTTAAAATGTTTTTTCCTTCACAGTAGTGGAAAAAAAGTTCTTTGCCATTTATCTCCTTAGAACCTACATGCTAAAGAACTAAGCTATCTACATCAGAAAGGATAAAATACTTATTAAAATTCATTATAAGGTACATTAGATACAAAGAGAGCGTTAATGGCCAAAAATCACTAGTGTCCTAGATTCTTGACAGTTATTGGTACCTACAACTTCAGAGATGTCAGATGTCAAAAACTTTATTCAAACCTTTATGAAACAAATATTAAATTTGTCAAAGAAATTTTACAGATATAAAAGCAATGAATGCTCGATCAAGCACAAGAATTGTGAAAATCCTTGTTTATAATGTTTAAAATAGTCAGGAAAATGACGAGGGCCATGATTCTAAAAACCAAAGAAGCTCTTGTGGTCTTGAGGGAGGTTCTGATGCTACAAGCAATCTGTTTAGCTAGTCATTAGGGAAGCTTCCTCAGCAGCTGCTTATTAAACAGCTGTCTTGGTCAGATTAAAATGGGCAATTTTCATGCTAGCTGTCCGAATATCATGTATTGAGGAAAGAAGGAAAATATCTGTCAAGTAAATAAAAAAGCTTTAAACAAAACTTCCATACAAATCTTTGAATTATTATTTTCAAAATAATTTCTCTTTGCAAATGGAGTATCAAAAATTTAGAGATAGCCATATATGTCTATAATGTGGGATACGGTTACAAAAACCTTAACGTGAAGAGCTTTGTCACATGATTTTTATGATCTCTTGTAGAATTAACACACAAATAATAGATTAAATACTGCAGTCAGGGAACAATTTCATTCTCACTAGTGAGGATAAAATGGGAAGTGTTTTGGGGTTAATTTGTCATTCACAGATTATTTACTTTTGTATCTATGCGATTTTTCTTCATACCCTTCAAGCTGATGTTTCCTTCTTAGAGTCTGTCATTGAAACTGGATTTATTTGGATATTGACAAACACACGGAGGTAATTGAAACTGAGCAGGAGAAGCAATATATTGTGGCGTATGCATTTCCTGGAGCTGTAAAGTTATCAGAAATCAGGACAATCTAGGAACATTAATGTAAAACATGGAAACATTTTCATATGTAAATATGTCCTGGCTACAGAACTTAGTCTTCTTCAGTTTTCCTCCTAGTATTCTTTCTAACAGTTTTGTTGTGCATGTAAACAGTATCTCTTGCTGTGTAGGACATTCAACTCAAGTATCTTTTCTTCCAGGCTGAACCATGATTGCTTCTTGATGGCTCACTTCTAAGCCATACATTTCTTTTTAATAACTTTATTTAAAGGTCAGAAGAGTCCTCTCTCTTGCTGGCTGTTCATTGCATTTACCTTGCTCTGCCACGGGTTTTCAGAGCTTGTTTCTTGTCCTTTCATTCCTGAGACACAAGTGCTTGCCAGGTTCTGATAAACATGCATCTCATGAAAACACTGAGAAAGAAGAGCTGGGTCAGGGTAATCCCAGCTGCCAGCACACTTAACATACCAAGCAGAAGTAAGAGCGGACAGCAGTGGAATAGGAAGAGCAAAACAAATCCTCCACTGAGCTTTCCCGTCTCTCATCTGTACCTTTAATATTAAAGCAGGGAGTTGCTTGCACTTACAGATATTTCCTGCAACTGTCTACACTTGACTCTATGCCACTGATAGTGTAATGAGTGTTACTATATCTCCCCTGAGAAGTGTGGTGTACTTTTGAGAGACCAAAATATTTTAGGACCTAATGCTACCTGAAGCTGGATAGGGCTGGATTCAGACAGGGCTGTGTATATATCCCCTGGGGAGGAAGAACTGATGGGTTTTCACTAATGGACATCTGGATGTCTCCAGTGCTACACAGCTCCTGAAGAGTTCATATGCAGAAAATGTGTTGTACTTTGTCTATTTGAAAATTCAACTGAGAGACAAACTTTTTCCAACAAGAATAAAAATGAATTACACCAAACTGGGACGAGGGGCTGATATGCCACAGGGTTGTGCTGCCATCCAGGAAGCTTCAACAGGCTGGATAAAGGGCCTGTCAGGAACCTCATGAAGTTCAACAAGGGGAAGCAAAAAGTCCTGCATCTGGGGAGGAACAACCCCAGGCACCAGTACAGGCTGAGGGTCACTCAACTGGAAAGCATCTTTGAAGAAAATGCCCTGGGGCTCCTGGTGGACATCAAGTTCAATTATGAGCCAGCAATGCACCCTTGCTGCAAAGAAAGCTAACAGTGTCCTGGGCTGCAGTAGGAGGAGGGTTGTCAGCAGGTCGAGGGAGGTGATCCTTTGCCTCTGCTCAGCATTAGTGAGGTCACACCTGGAGTGCTATGTCGAATGCTGGGCTCTCCAGTACAAGACAGACATGGACATATGGGAGAGAGTCCAGCAAAGGGTCACAATGATGATGAAGAGGCTGGAGCATCTTTCCTAGGAGGAAAGGCTGAGAGAGATGGGACTGTTCAGCCTGAGAAAAGAAGGTTCAGGGGGAACTCATCGACATATATAAATACCTGCAGGGAGAGGATGCCAAGAGGATGGAGCCAGTCTCTTTTCAGTGGTGCCCAGTGACAGGACCAGAGGCAATGGACACCAACCGAAACACAGGAGATTCCCTCTGAACATCAGGAAATACTTTCTCACTGTGAGGGTGACCAAGCTCTGGTAGAGCTTGCCTGGGGAGGTGGTGGAGTCTCCATCCTTAGGAATATTTGAAAGCCATCTGGACGTGGTCTTGGGCAACGAGCTCTAGGTGACACATATAAGCATGGGGGTTGGACCAGATGACCTCCAGAGGTCCCTTCCAACCTCAACCATTCTCTAATTCTGTGATTTCTGTGATTTTGTGATTCTGTGATTCCATAATTCTGTGAATGTATTTCCTGTTCTGCAGTTATTCCAAAATCAATGAATCAGAGAGGTCTTAGTATAGTCATTGAAACTGTTATGAACAGAATCAACTTCCACTTCAGGAACACTCTTTGCTGGATAAAAAACTGTCTGGATGGCCGAGCCCAGAGAGTTGTGGTGAACGGAGTTAAGTCCAGGTGGCGGCCAGTCACCAGTGGTGTACCCCAGGGATCGGTTTAGGGGCCTGTCCTGTTTAACATCTTTATCAATGACCTGGATGAGGGGATTGAGTGCTCCCTCAATAAGTTTGCTGATGACACCAAATTGAGCGGGTGTGTTCACCTCCTTGAGAGTGGGGAGGCTTTGCAGAGGGATCTGGAC
>NW_010126716.1:0-6647 GCF_000699245.1 Pterocles gutturalis
GGAAGATGGGTGGAAGGCTTTGGAGTGAGTGGTTTGGGAATGGGAGGTAAGTTTGGGGTAGGCTGAGGGGTGGCTGCCTCGTCTGGTGGGTAGGAGACTTGGATGGGAATTGGGGGCCTGGGTTAGGGGCGAGTGAATGTTATAAGGTGGGTTTAGGGCAGGCTGAGAGATGGCATGAGTGGCATTCTGATGGTAATGGATTGGAGGAAGGAGGTATTGAGGAGGCATCCACTGGTTTGGAGATGGCTGTGGTGGGGATGAATGGAGTGGCTTGGGGGTTGGAATGGTAAACTGAAGATGAGAGGATGAGTGTCGCAAACGGCAAGTTGTAGTATGAGTCCATGTAAAAGCAGGTGGAATGAGAAAATGAGGGATAAGAGTGCAATGAGGATTGCTGGAGGTGTGTGAGCAGGTTGGGTTGAGCAGTGGGAGGGTAGGTTGTGGTAAGAGGGGAGAGAAGGTCCTGAGAGGTAACCACGGTGTATAAAGTGGGTCATCTGGGTTTGATGTTAAGGATGTGATGAACAGTTGGTGCCTTTATCTGTCTGTTTGGCAGTGACATGAGTCAGCCTAAAGAGCTGAGTAGGCAACTATTGGATCTCCATCAGTTATTTGTGAAAAAAAGTGCTAGCAATCCCAAATGAGGCCAGGCCATCTAGGTCTCTGTTAAGATATGATGTGTGAACAGTGTTGCTTTCTCCTACCAAGCAGGTGATCTTAGTCACATCTTGAATCCTGGGGAGTTCTGTGGGTTTTTTTGTTTTGTTTTGGTTTTTATTTAGCATTTGCAGAACTTGCTGTTTAGGCTGTCTGGGTTATGCTCCCCTCCTCCCCCATATGCCACATATTAAGACCCATAATCAGAAACAGTAGAAAAAAAAACCTCTTGATAATCTTGGAACATTAGTTCTGTCAAATAAATGGAAAAAGATGTAAAAATCAAATGGCCACCTATAATTAAATAAATAGCTGTAACTTTAGAGCAGTGCCTTTTTTTTATCCTTGCATGTTCTGTTTGTGCTAGTGTATGCGATCTTGGAGGAATCTTCTTTATTTTCTAGTCATCTCTGCAACAAGTGTAGTTTTCTCTCTTTTGAACACAAAAAACATCCGCTGTGCTGTTTAGCGTGACTAGGCTTGTGTCTAAGGCTGGTACTCCTTGATCCCTATTTCCCTTTGTCACCCTCCATGAGCAGTCTCCCTCCCACCAAGTCTGACTTGCTAGGATTTGTTATTGGATTTTCAGCATTATCCACGTGCACAGTTTGTGCCACTTGTAATTAGGATAGTTTGGTTTTGCTTTTTCCCCCTGAAGGAATTAGTTAATAAAGGGTATTCACACAGCAGCTTTGGTTATGTGAGCTCAGCTGGCAGAGCTTTTGTCTGTAGAAAAGGCCTTCCTCTTTTAAACCTTTAGTAGAACAGGATTCTTGTTGACAAAGCAGGCAGTGAAGTGAAAGAACGGGCTGATGTGTGTGAGAGCTCCCCAGTGCATTGCTGCTTCTACCAGTTATAAAAATGTCTATGTTTTTAAATGTTTTATGAAGTGACTAGATGCTTACAAACTCAAGATGGATAGAAAATCAGTAAAGCAGATGTTTGTTGTTTTGAGGGGGAGGTGGGGTTTTTTTTCTTCTAAATAAAGATATTTTTGTGATGCTGGCAGTCTGAATGCGGTGTTTTCCATTGGCTGGGTAGTGCATTTTAGTGTACGTCTTCAAGCAGTTCACAAGGTAAGATTTTTCAGAGAGGGAACTTGAGTCACAAATCAATTCATATTCTGTTAGCTAGGAAATAGCTCAAATAGTGAGGATGGTTATCAGTGTGAGAGGGCAGAAAATCTCTGCAGCTGTAAGTTCTTCAGCTTATCCATCTGTCCCTCTTAAGGAAAAAATTAAATATGGGAAATGCTAAAACTGTTTAAGCAGTCTTAGGCTGAGGTTTCTCTGGTTGCTAAGCTTATCAGTGGTTTGCTGCTGCCAAAAGAAGGATGACTTACTCCTTCCTCTTTATCCCTGCTCATAGATAGGAAGTGTTATTCCCTTTCTATAAAACACGTTATTTCCATAACACGTTGAAAAACTCTCTCTACCCAAAACATGAAGTTTTCTGTTGGATTGCTGGAATTGGCTGTGAAAGGGTTTGATGAGTCCTCACGCTGAACCAAGGTGACTGCCAGGAGCAGGGAAAACATGGGAAGATCTAATCCTTTTGGCAATGATGAGCTGTTAGTTCAGCTTAGTTCTTGTAAAACTATACCCAACTCCTTCAGGTCCGCTTGTTCTCTACCTGTCCTTTTCTTTATGTCTGTAAATACTGCCAAGCTGTCACTTAACATAGGTTTGACTGTCAGGAGGAGCATTTGCAATTGGAATCTCCCAGTAGGTCTAAATATGGGGGAAATATATTTGGGGGTGAGGAGTGAGAGCCGTTTTCTTTTGACATAGATTTGCCGTAAGCTTTCTGCCCTGGCAAGTCTGGAACTTGTGATAACAGAGAACGGACTGTAATGAAGCATCTGCTTCAAAGTACTGTTAAAAGAAGAAAACCACAAGCATCTTCAAAAAATCTTCAATGATAAATGGACCTATGCTACAATCTCATCAAGAAAGATGCTGCTCTTTAGCAGTGAGCTATATTTGCCCTGTAGCTTTGTGTCTTTGTAAGGCTGGTAGTGGAACGAGGCTCTTCATTTCCTACAACAGATCTTTCTGTGCTTTGTGTGGACATGGAGTCGCTGGCACAAAAGAGGAGAGAGCAGGACAGGCCCTTTTGGCAGTGACATACCCAGAGTGCTTTCCTGGAGAATGCTGTTCCAAAGTATCTGTAGCTGTAGTGAGGTGGATAGATATACTTGATTTATACTTGTTGATGGCAGCTGTTGATCTGGTAATCCTCTGGGCCTGGCAACAAACACAATGAGGTGAAAAACAGTAACAAAGAGATTTGTGCTTCAGGAGAGAATAGTGAATTTGAAATGTATTTTTTTTGTAATTAAATCTTGGTAGATTTTTAACTGTTAAAATTTAGATAAGGCTGCCAAGAGACTCTTTGAGGTAAAATTTCCTTTAGTAAATGACCATACTCGTACCACTAGATTGATGCGACTAGTGGAAGATTTTGTGATACTAACAGTGTAACAGGGAATCGGCTGGGAAATTCACCTTCTCTGTGAAATGCATGTTTTTCCTGATTGTAGTTCCTTAAGAGAGCTGGGAGACTTACAAATCAAAAACTTATCTTGTTTCTTCTTTACTTGACTTCTGTGATTAAGATTTGACCAATGGCTTGGGTGTTCCTGTATGTGCTAGAGGCAATACTCAAGAATACGCCACTAGCACTAAGCTTTGGTGCAGCTGTGTGAAATGAACAACTATGGTATGGAAGGAGAGCAATGCTTGGGTGTAGGGTCTGGAAAAAACTGGAGACAGGTCATTGTTACTAATCTATGTACTGGGATGTTTTCTGAGTTTTTAATTTAATCAAGAGTTCTTTTTTTTCTTTTTTCCCTTCATGGCAGGAAGGTAAAAGGAGGCAACATAGATGTTCATCCATCTGAGAAAGCCCTCATTGTCCACTATGAGGTGGAAGCAACAATTCTGGGAGAGATGGGAGCCCCCATGCTGGGGGAGCGCAAGGAATGTCAGAAAATGTAAGGTCACAGGAAGTTCTGTAGCTTTTTCTGTTTTTCACAGTCATAAATTCAATAACTCAAAGCATCAACAGCCTGTAAGAAATAATACTTTCTAATCTTTATAAAGCTTAGTACAAGATTGGAGGAAGGTTAAGAAGCCAGGAAGTAACATATGCCTGGGACAGTTAACATCTAAAACACATGTTGTGAACTGCTTTTCATCCGTGTACTTCAAGGTGTTTACTAAAGAAGAGTGATTATTCCCACTTTACTTGATGGGAACTCCAGCTAGAGAGAAGTGAAGTGATTCGTTCCTACTCAAATGATGGTTCATGTTGGAGCAAGTAATGCTACTGAATGTTCTGACAGCATTATGCTCTAGCTGTTGGCCCTCCTGTTGCTTTGGTCTGTTACCCCTGCTAGTAATTTCACTACAGTATCTGTATTTTAGTTTTGCCAGGTATTTTTCTTTTAAGAGCATTAAAACATTCCCCATTGGAAAAGTCCAGAGAACTATCATAACTTCAGTTTCCAAGCTGCAAGTTTGGAACTTTCCTAGGTTTGTTTTATCTCTATACTGAATTCTTTTTGAGAATTTGACATTGAGTACATGTGTGAGTGCATGTGAGAAGAATAATTGAGAAAGAGAACCTTAAATTGTCTCAAATTTTTGAAGATCTCAGAAATGTTCATCTGTTTTTGGATGAATCAGCATAACTTGCATCTGCAACGTGGTGGAATTCCTTTTTGAGCCATCCTATTTTTAATGCCCACAGAGATTTCTCACTGCTCATTGCTTGTGGACCTGGCTGCATCTGCAGGCACTGCAAAAAAACCTTCTTGTGTAGCCAACACCCATACCTGTTTCTCATTTTGGATTTTTTGTGTATGCTGGACTCCTTTCTAGTCCTGTACACTTGTTTTGGGATGTGTTGCAAATAAATTGCTGACTGCTGTGTCTAAGACTGTTGGTTATAAGGGGATCTATTCATACAGTTGCATTTACTATTGCTGCTTGTCAGCTGATGGACATTTAGGCTCTGACAAATCTGTTACTTTCCATTTGGAGTTGTAGAGAGCCACTGCTTTGACATTACCTTTCTAAGGCATGGTACAGGCAGTGGGTGGGTATCAGCATCATTTTTGCTTTGACAAATTTATGACTGTGTAAACATAAATTGAAGGACTGAAGATAGAAAAATATAAAAACTGAAAAGAGACCTCTCTATGTTGCAGCATTCGGCTAAAGAGTCTTAATGCAAATACAGACATTGCTTCACTGGCTCGAAAGGTGGTTGAAGAATGCAAGCTCATTCACCCCTCCAAACTTGCAGACGTAGAACAGCTGTTGTACTATCTACAGAATCGCAGAGATGCCTCAGCAAGTACAGGAATAAAGTAGCTTGGTACTGAGGTGCTTCAGCATTGAACAACCACTGGGTGAGGTTTTTCTAGCTGAGGTTCTAACTTGCTTGATGTATGAGTTATCTAGAGATAATGAGAGTGGGGGGAACACGTATAGTTAAATCACACTTGAAAAAAAACTATAATCTTGGAGCAAGGTGGGGGGAAATTATCATTTTAACAACCAAAGTTTTTTTGGGTTAGTTAAACTTAGTGTTGATGCTTCTTACTGGCTGCCTTGTGCTTTAGTGGGACTTTAGAGGTACAGATTCCGCTGTTGGTGCAGCCTCTTCATAATGCTTCTGCCCTTGCAGTGACATGAAAAGACTCTGAGGATCTTCCTAGAAAGATCTCTGTCATCACCTGTTGCAAGGGTGTATGGTGTTCCTAGGCTGAATTCATGCTACCTGTAAAGCTGGAGTGAGGAGTTTTAGAGTCTAACAAGCTTTGGTACAGTGTAGTAGGCAGCTTGGAGTAATTCTCTTAAGTTCCTGGTAAACAAGTTACTGAGAACATTAATTCTCTGTTCTGATGTCACAGCATCTTGGTGGTCCTATTTATGTCTTAAGTTCATCTTAAGCTTTCTGCTCAGGGGACAATTTCATATTTAACATGTGATCCTGCGTTATCTTGTGGTTGGCAAGGTTTCTTGCAATCGTGAAATGGTAAGCTTTGTTCTCAGGTTGGATTCTTATCTTGATGGGATGAGTTTAAAACAAAGATTAATTTTATTTATATGCTTTGATTGTAACTGCTTTGCGTGTTTTACCCTGTTTTATGTGTGTCTTGGTGTATCACAGGGCAATGTACAAGAAGCTGCAAAGTCTCCCCAGGTGACTGGGCTATAACTGATCATTTAGACTGAGGAGTCACAAGGCATCTGAGGGTTTAGTTTGCTCCCTGTGGGCTGTTCAGCTTCAGAAACCTGACATACCTTAGCTGTGTGTTAGTCTGACAGGTCAGCTGAACACAAAAGGACTTCGACCTTGATTTATCCAGAATGTTTACTCTAAGAATACTGGGTATGTTTTTTTGTCTGTAAATATGCATAACTTAATTGCAACCATGTCTTTTCCTTTATAGAAAAGAAAGAGAAATCCAGTAAGCCAAAAGATCCACCCCCATTTGAAGGAATGGAGGTAAATAGTGGTGTTAGAAGAGAAATGTGAAACCCATTTACTTCTTAAGTAAGAAGTTATATAAGGGAGAGGGGGAGAGGAAATGCTCAATTCTGGGGTTTTTTTTCCTTCTTGTTTTTTAAACAAAGAACTTGGTTTGGAAATATTGCACAATGGAATAAAAATCATCTCCATAAAGGGTAAAATATTTGACTTGCGTACTTCCCCCACCAACTATAGCACGCAGCAGGACAGCAAGTGAGGTCTGGAACATCGGACAGGATACAGGGAGTTCTGTCTGAGCATCCTTTGTTTGTTGTAATTAAATCTTCTCAGATTTCCTGGTGTTTATTGGCAGTGATTCTGGATGTGTTGATTTTTTTTTCTTTGTATTTTATTTTTTCCTAAGATCTTAACTCAAAGCCGTGCACTCTTTTGTCTTGCAATTGAATAATGTTGTGATTGATTGTGTTGAATTGACACCTCTCTTT
>NW_010126716.1:6678-23026 GCF_000699245.1 Pterocles gutturalis
AACTCTTGCTTATGACTGCTTTCAGATTGATGAAGTTGCCAATATCAATGACATGGATGAGTACATTGAGTTACTGTACGAGGACATTCCTGACAAGGTGCGTGGCTCTGCCCTTATCCTGCAGCTGGCTAGGAATCCTGATAATTTGGAAGAACTGCTTATCAATGGTAATTTTAAAACCCAGTGCTAACTTATTTTAATGTTGTGCTGTTTATTTGTATATCAAGGGAAAAGTAGTCCACCTTTAATTTGGGCTTTTCTGTAGTTTGCTAGGCTTTGCTTCTCAGTACGTAATAAGCTGGCTGTCAAAGCCCAGTTGGATGTCTCTGCAAATGGATGCTTCTCAGGCTGTTCTTAGGTGGGCCTAACACAGAAATCTTCCTGGCTCAATAGAGGTCTGTTTTTTTCTGATCCTAGTTATTTTCACGCTAAATTAACTTCAGTTGTCATTGCTGCTGGAGCCAAGAGAGTGTAGAGTTGTATCCTGAAGATCAGGAAACTTGCTTTGAAAATGGGATTTGCAGGCTGACATAATTACAGGTGTCCAGTTTCCAAGAGAATTAGTAAACTGAATGTGGATGCATCAGACAAGTCTTTCACTAGTACATCATACTCCTTTTGCTTATGGATCCATTTTAATATCTTACCAGAATGCACGCTATGGCATTCACGTTGCTGTCGTTTTGTGTCTGTGTACATATGTGCTGTGCCATGTGCATTTTGAGAGATACATCTGTGTGGAATTGTATGTGTTTGTAAATATGTATGTGTGCATGTACATACATTCTCCTTTCCCATTTTCACACCTCTTCTGGGTGCGATAAAAGGACCTTATAGTCTGTAAAGGTGTCAGGCAAACAAAAGGTAAGGGCAATTCAAACCAGACTTCCAAAATGATGGTAGGTTTGTCTTGTTAATTTAGTCTTTTTTTTTCTATGCCCCCTTTGCCTTTTTTTTACTGGGCCCTTATACCCCCGCATTCCTCGAGTAAATGATGACTCCAGTATGTACTCTACCCACTCTGCAACGTCAGCAAGATTAGTGTAAGAATTGGAATGGGAGAATGGTAAGCCATTGGCTTGTCTCCATGAGTTGTTGTGAATATTCTAGTGCTTGAAATTGCCAGTTGCTGCTTTTCTCATTTTCATCGTGAGACGTGGTGTATGTGAAGAGGGGCTAGATAAGGGAAAGTGAACGGAAAAGATAAGTGATTCAGAGAGGAAAAGTAAGCTGAAGTGTGATAAGAAATATAAACCAAATTATTAAATAATACAAAATTGCTACCGGGGGGAAAAATAAATAAAGTGGTGGATGAAAAATGATAGGTGCCAAGGTAGAGTTTCAAGGGGATTTGGAAGTGAATTTGGTGATGTTCTAGGTAAGTGCCACAGTGTAATATGGAACATACAGGTGGCAGAGACCACAAGATCTTAAGGTTAGCTGTAGTTTTAAGATGACTTCAGTGTTTGGTTGCAGTTTCCTTGCATGTCACCTCGTTTTAGGTTTTGTGACTGGATGACCACCCAGAGTATTTTTGATTTTATTACCATCTCCAAACAGAACTGAAAATCTGTTAGAAAACTGATAGATGTAGAATAAGGTGTATTCAAATTCTGAGTCTCACAAGAAGAAAGGAGGGAGGTGAAATGCTGATGCACATCTAAATCTTATTTTACTTCAGAAACTGCCCTGGGTGCATTGGCTAGAGTGCTGAGGGAAGACTGGAAACAAAGTGTGGAACTTGCTACCAATATAATTTATATTTTCTTCTGCTTTTCAAGGTGAGTGCAGAGTCCCTTTGTGTAGGGACAGAAGGAACTTTTCTCTGCTTAGTGGCTTTTCATTTGTTTTTTTGCACCGCACTGCAAAACCTCACTGAAACAGGAAGAAAATTCGCTGAGATGGAAACACACTTTTTATAAATGACAAAATTGAGGCACAAAAAGAACTCCCATGGCGAGGCAGCATGTAGTAGAGCTTGGAAGAAATGAGTAAGGACTCTGACCCATAACTGACACCTTTTATTTCCCTCAGCGTCTCTACAGGGAAGAAATGGTATTCAAAACTGAAGTGAGTGCTTCCTATTATTTAGATATGCCAGTGTTTCAGCATACCCTGCCTAGAAATAATTCAAATGGAATTTGCATTGCAACTTGATTTTAGATCTCTATTTCTGGTGAGTAGAGGGTTCTCTGAAGCACTTAAAATACGAAAAGTGAGCCTGATTAGAAAACATTTTCCTTTATGCATATGTTTTTATTCTGACTTGGACCAACACACTGTTGCTTGTCCTTCTACAAGTTTGGAAAAAATATTTGTGCTTTCAGGATTTGTTTTTGTTTTGAAATAATTTTCCCATAGAGATGTGTTGCAATGGAGCACAGAGTAAATACCTTTTTTCAAAGCTTCATGTGGTGCATAGTGTGGACATCGCTACCATAGATACCTAAGCAGATTTGGGGTTGTTTGCATTTATTTTTTTCCTCAAAGGTCTTTTTTCTTCAATGTAGTTTCTCTCAATTCCATGGAATAATCACACACTACAAAATTGGAGCTTTATGTATGAATATCATAGACCATGAACTGAAGAGACATGAACTTTGGCAGGAAGAACTTACTAAAAAGAAGAAAGCTGATATCCTTTTGATATGCGTGGGCAGCTTGAGGGCTTCTGACAGCTTCTGAGTAGCTGTTGTTGAGTTCTATGAGATGAGCATACAGCAACTTCTGTGAAAGCAGTAGACTTTACTAGAAAGTGCAAAATACAATTAAAGATACAAAAAAGACCAAGTGTGAGGAGTTTGGGCTGCTGAAGAGATTAAGCTGAAGTTTCTAAAACAACACAAGAAAAAATGTTTTATTGTATGTCTTGGGAACATTTTTGATGACTATTAGGATACATCCAGGACCAGAAGGAGAAAAAAAATCATTCTGTAGATTATAGGTGTAGCGAGCCATTGCTTAGGTAGTGTCTGTGGCTGTTCCATAGATCTCTTGCTTTGTACCACTGATTGCATGACACCTTAGGTGACTACTGTCCTCAAGACCGTATAACTTTTATCTGAACTCCTTAACTTCTGCAATTTACTTGATGAAGATCCTGAAAATCAAACCTTGAAAAAGGACTATGAGAAAACTTACAAGAAATATCAAGGGCTGGTGGTCAAGCAGGAACAGCTGCTCAGAGGTACCAAATCCAAACAGCACATTATTTCCTTGTTGGTAAACATGGGTAGAGGATTCTGTTGGATGCTTGTTATAACCAGGATGCCTTAAACATACTCAACGTTTGGATGAATATGGAAGAGCATGGCCAAACAACAGGGAGAAGATGAGTACTTAATCAGATTGTTTGACAATATGCTAACAATTTTTCGAGTGATCTGTCAGTCTTAGAGGAAAAATAGCAAAAGTGATCAACTTTCCTTTGCTCATGATGTTGGTTTGGGAGGAGCTGGGTATTATGGTTTTGTACCTTTGATTTTTTTTTTTTTTAACCTAGCCTAACTTAGCCTGTATCTCACTCAAGTTGAATAGCTTTCACTCCCTCTCAGGTTTTGTACTAAAATACACTTAATGTTAGATTGAAATGATCTGAGTGGCAGAGCTTTCCCGGGAAGGACTTTTTAATGGTTCCCATTGGAATTAAAAGAAAAAAAATACGAAAACCTTTTAGTAATCATAGTTTGTTTGGTTTTTTTTTTCCCAAAGCCACTATTAGAATTAATCTTCTTAATGCTTTCTAAACAGGAATAAAAAGTATTCATGGTCAGTTTCCTTCAAAATATGTTGGGAAGGGAGCAGAATGCTTCTGAAATTCTTGTCGTAAGCACTTTATGGGTGTATAGAGACTTGTTTAGTTCTGTTGTCTCTGATCTGTTTGTATGATTTGTATTGGACTTTGTTAGTTGCACTTTACCTGCTCCTGAATCTTGCTGAGGACACTCGCACTGAGCTGAAGATGAGAAACAAGAACATTGTCCACATGTTAGTGAAAGCACTGGACCGTGATAATTTTGAGCTGCTTATCCTGGTTGTATCTTTCTTGAAGAAGCTCAGCATTTTTATGGAGAACAAAAATGATATGGTAAGGCTCATAGCACTCTACTGCAGTATCGGAAAGGTATGGACTCTGAAAACTCTGTGTGGTTGGAGGGAAGAGGGAGACATTTCTGTCCCCACCCAGTCCATAGCACTGATTATCCTCTTTCATGACTAGTAAAATGAGTAAAAGAAAAGAAGTACATCATCTAGCCATAACATACTGAAAAAAATTTTTCAAGAACTGTCATCCCAAACAGTGAAGCTACCTCAAAATATGATCTATGAAATTCCAAATTTTGAAGTCAGCACCCCAAAGTCTTGTCATACCCCCCCCACTTTTGGAGATGCTCATGACAATTGTTCCGAACTAGACTATTTTGACAACATATTATTTCTTTGCTGCATATTGTCTTGGAAAGAGGGACAGTTGTCCTTCTGCAGTTTGTGAGACTAGTTTACTTATTTCCTTGGTCAGCTTGGACTTCAAAGGTACCTCACAACTGTTTCTTCATGTTGCCAGTAGCTCCTAAGAACCGGAGGCAATGTTATGTGAAGTCTCAGACTTTGGAAACTGTAGCGTATTTTTCTTTATGACTTTAAGCTCTAGCCAAGTATCTCCTTTACTGATTTCCAGTGGCTTTTAGTAGATACATGCCTTCACTTCTGTGCCTTTATGCCAAAATGGTAAATTTTCTTTATCCAAGAGGTAATCTGAGATTAATGTTACACTTAGATTCGGAGATGAAAAGATCTGTGTAAATGCAATAGGAAATTAATTGCATCTTTGTTACTGGAACTGTCATTTGCATGCATATGCACTGAACACTGTAGACAAGAGGTATCTCCCTTATTTATATATGGGTATCCTATTTCTTAATAAAAGTCAGACACCAAGTATGCATTTTTAGGGGAATGTAGATTGTTTATCAGGTGATGGGTCGTTGATTTCATTTATGTTTGTGTAGTGCCCTGAAGGACTTTATTAGGAAAATAAGGATTAGCTCTCCAGCCCTCTGATTTGCTGGCACGCTTTCCACATTCCATTTGATTTAGCGGAAAGACAAATGAAACAAAATTGGTGAATTTACTTTATTGCAGAGCGTTTTAACAGTTTTGAAAGACTTTTAAAAAGGTTTGTATGCTTCAGGTCAGCTGTCTTTTCTTACTGATAAAAGCATTTAAAAAATGTTTTTGAAGTAATTTAAAATAATAGTAATAAAGGTGGTTTTTTTCTCTGCAATATTACTAAGGAAAGTTACCAGTGAAGGAGAAGGTGTTCTAATATTTATATCATGCAATAACACAAAAATGTCAAAGGCAAAATGAAACAAGATTAGTTGTGCCACGCCTGATTCTAAGTAAAACTGAATAATCCATGCATATTTATAGCACATTCTTTCCTTCGGTATTCAAGTGCCATATTAAATTCAAAGCAGTGAAGCAGGAATTCTTGCTATCTGTTGTTTTTGATCAAAGGTATCCACTATGCTGTATATGGAGAGCTGGGGTTTCTTTTCTCAGTATTCATTCTGCATGTATTTATAACTGGAAGGCTAGTTACATACATGCAAAAGTTTGGAGAATGCAGAGTAATTTTATGTGCCTCCTGGCCAAAGAAGGTTCTGGCAAACAAAAAATGAATGTATTTAAAATATTATGTCCAATAAAAGCAGAGAAGTCTTGCCACCCAATGCTCAGATGTCTTTTCTGGCTGGTAAAGTGAACATGATCACAGGAACTGGTGCCACTTCTCAGTTCCTGGATTCCACTTTTTAATTTGAAAGTGATACATGTTTCAAGATTACTTTCATGCTTTTATTAAATTAATGTACAGGACAGCATGGCTTTTTTGAGAGTACATGCAAAGTTCCATCTAGGGGTTCATTTGAAAATCATAATGAAAGGTCTCAAATTCTTTTTGGATGCCAATTTTCTGTCTTTCTTGGTTGGGTATCTCTTTGACTCTAATGTCAGTTGCTCCAGGGTTGCTTGTGTTTAAGTTTAAATGAGTTCCCACCCTCCCTAATCTAGTCTTGCAAGTGATGTCTTGACCACATTCTTACAGTGTTCCAACTGTGAGCAATATTTCCAGGACATGCGAACGGTTTGATTCAAAAACTTTAAAAATCAACATTAACTGGTAACACAATCTAGAAGACTTCGACCACAAAGACATAAGCAAAGCTGCTTCGGATGAAAATGCATTGACAGTCACTCTTACGGGTACAAATTGGATATGTATTTGCAAATGCATGCATATGAATATATAACATGCTGAGGGGGCTTTTACATTGAAGACAAAGCTAAGTTTGGATGGATTATGGATTTTTCTTTTTCTTGCTGTACAGGTTGAAATGGATATTGTTGAAAAACTTGTGAAAATGGTACCCTGTGAACATGAAGACCTGCAAAAAAAAACGACTCTTACTAAACCTCTCCTTTGACACAGGCCTGAGAAATAAAATGGTACAAGTTGGTCTGCTTCCCAAACTCACTGCGCTTCTAGGTATGTTTTCTTCTGTTCTAACATAAACATTTCAGCAGGGACAGTGAAGCTGTTTCGATCATGATACAGCGTGCCTAAAAGTTGCTACATGACTTTTCTCTTTGTGAAATAACTTCCTCACTACTCCCAACTTTTTAGCATTCAGATCATCTTTTCAGGTGCAGGTTTAAAGGGAAGTTTAAAATAGTGTGTTTCCCAGTAGATTTATTGCTGGGTTCTCTTAAACTGATGAATGAGTCTTCTGGCCTTTAAAAATAGCTTTGATAACTACCTGAAAACCATGTGAGCTGACACATGGATGATTCTTGTAATTTTGGGGGAGCACCCAGGAAAAATAGCCAGCAACGTCATGGAGCTTAGCTGATGGAGATACCAACTACCTTTTTGCTTTTATGAAACTTGATAAAGCTGCTGCATCTTGTTACCTTAATGGTGCAGATAGATCAGAAATTTCCCAGCTTTGTCAGCTTCAACTCCAGGCAGTACTGATTTTTAGACTTTCAGCTTGGCAGTCTGCAACTTTTGTTAAGATCATGTGAGTACTTCAGATACAAGTTCCATAGGGGAAAGCTGCGGAGCTTGAAAAAAGCAGAGAATTGTCTAATTTGATCATTGCTGTGCACTGGAGTTCTCAGGAGGGAGCTTTTGTTGCCCCTTGTGTGCTCTTTGGCTGATACTATCTAGAGGCTGCTCTGGTAGATATACTAAATGTTTAGCAGGATTTAGCCATAAGAATTGCTGAGCACTCATTTTTAAGGGGGAGTTGAGAGTCTTGTATTGTGGAGCCCTAAATGCATGAAACACTGATGCAAGCCATTGTTAAAGCTTTCTGAGATATGTTGGGTTTGGGATGTACTAAATCCAGTGCAGCTGGTATATGCAGACGTGATTGGAACAAGTGGAATGTGATGGTGAATCTATGAGCTTTCTCCCCTACCTTTGTATAGGCTCTTAGGATTGTTTGCCTTCTCAATTTTACATTCAACCTCAACATGGCCTTATTGCTGTTTAGTATACAAGCTAATAGCATGAAAATTTGCACTGCTTTGGAAACCTTAATCCTGTCTGTGATTAATGTAACAGCTACCTGATATATCTTGAAATGCTCAGGTCTTTTTATGCTTTCTGCCCCACAACCATGTTTGCACTTTATATCTTCCTCTGGGCTGAGCTAGAAAGAATAAAAATGGCATTTGGAATCTCTCTTTATACTTTTTTTCCTCAAGACCATGTTATTTGGCAGTAAAATGAGAAGTGGAAGCTGGTCAGAAAATATATTTTCTCTTATTTGAGGGAAGATCTGGCTAGGTAGTCTGGTTCAGTTTGGATCATAAGCTTTTTGGAGCAGGAACTTGTCTCTTGCTGGTACAGCAGCTAGAGCTGTGGTCCAAGGCTGGGGCTCATGGATGCTTGTCACCCCAAGCAATGGCACAACACAGATCGCTGAGAAGTCCCTGCTTCCAGAAATTCCCCATTTAATATTAGAGTCAGACTAAACTCAGCAGTTAGGTATCTGCTTTCCAGTGTCTGATTCTAATGTGGAGAGGGGAATTTCTTTTCAAATGCTGTTCTCATGGAGCTGTTTAGCTCATGAGAACTGGCTGCTAAAATTGCAGTCTGTTCCTGAAGTGCCTGTTAGGGTAATCTACAGCAAGTTCTACTAGTACTTCCAGAAGCTTTGCTGTCTCTTTGGCTCCACGGGTGGTGGTTCTTTCCTTGACTTGGAGGTTTTTGACTTTTTTTTTTTCTTTTTTAATTATTATTATTACTTTGCATAGAAGCATGTGCTGTTTGCCCTATCTCCTCATTGTAGAATTGCTTGATACTTACTTTGCAGTGTGCTGGTTAGAAAATGTAGGTAGAAGTATTGTCTATTAATTGTTTCTTAAGCCAGCTCTGTAATTCATGAGACTTTTCATAATATGGTGATTCAAATAATTCTCAAATATATCACTTTGTGTATCCTGTCTCAGGGAAGCTTGCAACCTTAATAATAAAATAATCATGTGCCAGATGCCCCTTTTATACAGGTTATTTGAGTATTAAACACACATTATTCAAGTCAGTACCCTTCGGCTTACATTTGCAGGTCACCTTAAAGTGCTAACACACCTCAACAGCTGTTGACAAGTTACCATACAGCTCCTAATGCCAAGAGGTCAAGTTTGTTGACTCAGCCTACTGAAATTTAACATTTGTGCATGCTGTGCCTTTGAGTCTTTAGCACTGGGTTTGGGATGAGTATAAATTAAGTGTAGTAGGTGTTTAAGGGTAGAATTGAGATTGCAAAGAAGTCAAGGACAGGATTTGTCAGGCAGCGGTTTAGGGCTAAGGGCTGAGGTGGCTGCAGTCTGCAGTTCTGGAAGATGTCTCGCTTTCCCAAGGAACATTTAGTGTCTTGGGAGCAGGCAGGCTCTAAATGGAGGTGGAAGATGGAAGCTGGAAGCAGAGGGGGTAGACTGGCTTCAACTGAGCTATCAGGAATGGACAAGTATGGCATGGATACGTCAGAGAAGGACAATCTTCTTTCTTTCCCTCTCGCTCCAGAGCGTTGAGGCTGCTGTTGAAAGCATGGACATGAGAAATTCTGCTTCGTCGTGGTTTCCATTTTAATTAGCCTTTTCTTTTTAATAGTGCCAATGCCTGCTTCCCCATGTAGCTTTGCCAGTCAACACCACTTGCTAGTTTTCGCGGCTTCTCTTCACAAGTCTGAAGTATTGTATATGACAAGACTCCTCTTGCTCCCTCCAGGCACCCGAGTTAATTAACTACAGCTGATCTTTGTTATGCTCTGAATGTCAAAGAACTGGGTGCAGTTGAAGGAAATTTGGCTTCAGACTTGAGATCAGAAACTGAAGCAGGGCTGCGGAGGTCTATGAGATATAGCAGGCTGGATTTGGGTTTTTTCCGTACACAAGCTGCTTGAAGAGATATGAAAAGTGATTTTGTTGATTTGTGTGACTTCAGCTCTTTAAGAAAACCTTGTAATTGCTGAGTCACCAGGGCCTTGGGGAGAGCATTTTTTGTACTGGTGGCTTTGCTTTAATACTTAGAAACTCTGTTTGCAGAGTGATCTTTCTTTTATATACATTCTCTGTGTGCATGCTTTATATGCCAGTGTGTGTGAAGTATGGCTTCAGTGGATGAAGATGAGAATTCATATGAATTCACCACATTGTTTAGATATTTGCTTGAAATGTGGAAAACACAGATTCAGTGTCCTTTAATCATCACCTCAGAAGGAGATGCCAAAGCAGCATGCTATGGACTATTCTGTGGAGGTTTGCTTCACTCTTGTGCTCTCATTTGTCTTTGCGTGGCCTAAGTGAAGTGGAGTAGAGGACTGACTTGCTCCAATTACCATAGAGTTTGGTGGTTCATGTATTTGCTTGTAGAAAGTACTCTCACTGAAAGGGGGAAATGTAGAGCTGAGCTTTAAGAAAAGATTCACATCCTTCCTTTATCCCTGGGAATGTTCTTCCACAGTTGGAGAGAAGGCAAGTGTTACCTTTTTTCATAATTCTTCCCCTGGATGTGTGATTGGTTTCTAAAGCAAATGCCCTGGCAGCAAACAGAAGAAAACATTGTCTACAAGGAAGAATAAAAAAAAAAAAAAAACCTCACTTCTTGTTTGGACCAAATCCACTTTGTTTTTCAGTTAACTGGCCAAACCAAATACAAAATTTTTAGTACAGCTCTCTTAAATATACGCACAGCTTGTGATTCACATTCTTCTAATAAGGGTGCTATTTTGCGCTGTGTCTGAGTGGTTTCTTAGCCTTTGTGAAGCGAGACAAATAGTTCTCCATTCTCCACGAGAACAGCAGGCAGTTTGTATGGCAGAACCAGCTGAGCGCTGCTGTGCGTGTTATGGCAGGCTGCAAAATCTTGTTGGTGGACCCCTGTTCAGAACAAGCTCCTGGCAGTATGTGGGTGTGGCAGCCAGTGCTCCGGTTTCCGCGTCCACCTGTGAGTTAGTTATTCTTCTCAAAAGGATATAAATGATAGGGAATGGTGAAAAAGCTTGTGGCATCTGTGTTGCTGCTCAAAGGGTGAAAGGAGTAGGTCTGCCTGCTTGCAGGGAACAAGCAGTTTTGCTGTGCTGTGGGCGTTCATCCCTTTGAGCTGCTGGAGAGTTTTTAGGTGTACTGAATGCAGATTGTCTTGAAATGCCATTTTGTTTTCATTCACTTCCCAGTGCAAGCCATGCTTAAAGAATTAAAACCTGTTATGCTTGGAAGTCAGACTGAAGTGCCTCTTATTGGTTGTTCAAAATTACTAGCTGCTTTTAAAAATCAAGGGCTGATTGAACACAGGTATTGGTGACCTGAAAAATGTCCCAAAACAGTACCAAATGGGACATGGAGTGCAGAAGGGTTGTGCATATCACTGTGACAGTGTTACACAGTGCCCCGGTGTTCAATCACAAAAAGTTTTTAGGTGGTGATGGACATCATTCTCTGATGGTTTACAGTACAGATTACAGTGACTGAAAGAAAATTGGCTTTGTGGATTTGTGTTTATCCAAGTAGATGGGCGTTTGTCATACAGTACTCTGAAATACAGTGTGATCTGTCCCAAGTAGCAGTAGCACATTTTTGCCAGTCAGAATATGTATCAAGCCTATATGCCATATTAATGTGAGCATCCTGGCCTGATGTTGTTAATTTCTTGGTTTTCCAAGACTTAGTATCAGCACACTGAGAAACAGTAGCCACCTGATCTTACATAGAAGTCTAAGGGCTGTGCAATAGATTGCAGACTCCAAAGCAGGTCAGACTTTTCTGTTATGAGTTCTGTTTAGACTGGAGGTAGCCAGAGCAGAGGGTAGGCTTGACGGTCTGATTTATCCTCACGGAAGAGCCTGTCTTCGTGAGGTTAGTTGATATAATTTTTGAGAGTTTTATTATCTAAAATCTTTTCTGGAAACTCCTGAAATTCCTCTGATATTTTTTTCCATTCTTTACAAGTTAGGTTTAATAAGCAATCAAAGAATTGCCCAACAGTTGTATGCTGGGTTTCTTAACGATCAAATCTTGATATGGTATGCAGCCAAGATGGATTATATGTTGACTGATGTTTGAAAACACAAGAAGTACTTTGCTCTCTAATTAATGGAAGGCTGTGGGTTTTTAAGGTTCTATTGCTTTTATGAAAATTTCTTTTAAGAAGGCTTAAAGTAGATGTGTTCTTTTTATGAGTTCACTTGGCCTTTTCGTAATGAACTTATTATGGAGCTTCACACATCTGTTGAAAAATGGAGCTTCTTATAGGCTACTGCAGTGTTTTTTCTGACTTTAATAGGCCTCGTTTATCCTATAAAGAAACATACATTTTCTTACCTGATCAAGTGGGCAAACAATAGGGGTCAGATGTGGCAAAGACCCTAACAAAAAG
The DNA here is from genome assembly GCF_000699245.1 of Pterocles gutturalis. NCBI lineage: Eukaryota > Metazoa > Chordata > Aves > Pterocliformes > Pteroclidae > Pterocles > Pterocles gutturalis. The sequence goes on from NW_010126716.1 coordinate 18,626, forward strand.
CACATGTCCAGCCATCAGGGTGAGGTAAAGTCATATCGGGATTGCTTGAAGTTATTAATGGCAGTAAAATTTATGCTTCCTCCTGTTTTCCCAATTAAATTGAGAAACCTTTTTTCCCCGAAGGTGACTCTGCAGCAGCTGGTTCCAATACTTGTTGTGTGAATATTGCCTGGGGTGTCTCCATTCCTTTATAGTAGAGGCTGGCTGAAGCACATTAAGTAACAGTTCACCTACAGGGACCAGTCTGTTGGAAAGCAGTAATTATTAAAGGATTTATTTTAATGGTAGTTTTTTTTTTTTTATCAGATGTGGTGAGTATGGCCAAGGCTTAAAAAAACCCCAAACAAACCACAGCAACAACCAAACAAAAAAACACCACCAAAAGAAACACAAAACAAAACATCTCTTAACATTCAACATCTGAATCCTTAGTAGAAGTGCAAATAAACCTAGCATGTCTAACTGACCGAAGGAAAGTGTTGGGTGCAGAATGTGTCTTAGAACCCAGCACTTGTTTAGGTACCTTAACTATGGATTAGACAGTGAACTGTAGTAGTATTAAAGAAAAAATGTCTTCTGATGTTGAAAAATACAGATTTCAAAGTGGAGAGACGTCAGTATTGCTAATAATTGTGTTTGAAGCAGCAATAGAATCCCAACTAACTTTAAGGTAAAAGCATTCAGGATATTCCTGCTTCATGCTACCGGTAAATTGTAATGAGTTATCAGGAAAGAATAAGAGAAATTAATAACATCATATTTTTTAATAAGTTTACAAGCTTTTGAGTCTATTGTCTAAGGCTTTTCTGACTCCTTTAACACTGTCCAGGGATGGAAACAGTGTTCTTCCATTTTTGTAGCTCTTACAGGTAGATCCTTGCTAATCTGAACACTCATCCTTTTGACTGTTCAGGTGGGTGAAAGCTCATTGCTGTGGTGTGCCGCTCACCAGTGCACGTCTGTTGTTAGCTGTGCTATGAGCTTTTTTGATTAAGAGGATAACTTTGGTGAAACTAACTTCGTGAGTGTTGACTGAAAATAGAAATGCTTCTGGCAGCAGCAAGGACAGAAGTGGAGAGAAGAAACAAGAAGATTGGAAGAAATGTTTTTAAAGCCAAGAAGTCTGAATATTCTCCAGTAATTGTAATTTCGGCAGTTAATGTAGTTGAATGACATATAGTGCAGATATGGCAAAAATTATGCATGTCCTATAAATTTTCATTTAATTGTATAACATTTTATCTATGTAGCTTGGTGGAGACTTCTAAAGGAATACCCTTGTGTGGAATTTTTTCCACCTGCTTTGGGAGTGGGTGTTTTCTTAGTTTGATTCAAACTAAGAACTGTCTCTTTTAATTTCCAGTTTCTTATAATAATGGTAGTTCATTCTTTTTCTATATCTTGCTGTCTTCCTTGGTCATAGCCTGACCCAAAACGTATTTCTTTTGTGGAGAAAAGAGATGTAGCTTTATCTTCTTCCTTCAGGGATAGTCCTGTTGCCTCCTGTTTCCTCTCTAATCTGAACTTCTAGTTGATTTATCTCTGGTTTGTGCAGTATATGGGAAATTGCAAGCAATCAGCTTCCAATTTCTGTGTGGCTTCACATGAGTTCAAGTATGATTTGTTGTAGGACATCCTAAACAACAAAAATGTTTTATTTTCCTGTAAGATAAGCCTCAAAAAAGGGCATATCTAAATTTAGCAGTGTGTTATCTACTCAGTGGCTATGCTTTGCTGTCTTTTATGAGTAGCAATACTGCAGTGAGGTGTTCACTGTATATTTTCCAGTCTGTCTTGCATAGAGTTCCTGGCAGAGAAATCGAGCCCGGGGCTCTAGATGTGCAGCTTTATTTTTGTCTATAGCTGTAACATTAAATAACTCAAACTAAATCCTAAATTAGTCATTTGTTGGTTCGTCAGCTTAGGATTTATCATTATAATTCCTTCTTTGTTTCCCAGAAAAAATGTTCTATGCATGTTTCAGGTGCGGCATCTACTTAGTTCTTTGGGGGGGTGGGGGAAACCAAAACCCCAACCATGGCAAAATCAGGGTTTTAAGTTAGGCTTATGGTATGAAGCCAGCTTCAAATAACATAAAACTGGCACAAGAGGGGTTATTAGTATGTAATTAATATCATAATGTATTATTTACAATGCCTAGTCTCCCTGAGTATGAGCAGATTTGAAAATTCTTCTAGGTTCTCTTGATAAAATAAGCTGATATATCCAATACGATCTATATTTACATATGTAAATCAAACCAATATGTGTCTAAACCACATATGGAGTAACTTAGTCCAACTGTCTGAGAGCTGGTTGCAAGGAATAATATGGGATGGAGGTAAGCAGAGATACCTTTCTCTCACTTTTTTCCTAAGATCGCTGCTAATTATGATACATGTGAATAAACTCTTGATTTCAGTGTTTTCTGACAGTAGTATGAGACAGTGTGTAGATCTGATATTCAATTTGTGACATTCTTATCCATCTTGATTTCTTATTTGCCTAATTCTGCAGCAGATTTGACTTGAGAGTATCAGAGTTTGAAACTGAAGATTTACTCTGCCATTTTAATAGCATTTACCTTCATTTGTGTTCTGGTTTGGATTTAGTGTAGTTAATGTTTTGCACATGAGTTGGATTGGGTATATGTCGTATCTAATGCAGAGACATTGATGATTCCATTAGAAATTATAGCTACTTGAATTACTGATAGTGTTACATTTGAATAATTTTGCCCATAATTTATATTCTCACTTTTACTTTGGCATTTGAAAGCTGAATGCTGCTGCTGCAACTCAGATTTGCATTTCAGTTTTACTGCTTTAGATTTTGTCTTTTGTTATCATGGAGCTACTGGAGGATTTTTTCATTTTAAGCACACGGACTCAACCAAAATGTAGGACCTGATCTCGTGATCAAGAAATAGTATTTTTTTTCTTCTGTTACTAATACCATTTAGATCTTTAACCTTAGTAAGAACTAGACATGGAATTCAGACATTAGTCCACAGAACTGGCACATGGCTTCTTATTAATGTTCAAAGGCTAAAATCTGAAGCCATTTTGAACTCAGAACCCATCATGTATTTATTTCCCTCTCTAATTTGCAGAAAACTAGTTGTGAAAACAGCCCGAGGGACCTGATATTTTTCCATCCCAGCTGCTCCAGCTGAACTACAGCTGCAAAAAAAATCTAAGTATTGTTTCTATAAACTGTTGAGTGTATTTTATAACACAATAATTCCCACAAAATCAGTAACTGCAGTTAATGACCGGTTTGTTAAGGCATTAACTGCACTCAGCTGGGAATGACCAATTTTTTCTGGAATGGCTGTATAAGAACTAAGGATAATTCAGTAACACTTTCAAATAATTATTTCGTTAATTAATGGTAAATTCTTGTGGAAATCCTATCAAAGTACTTGTGACCCCCACATTTTAATATCCAATGAGTTCATTATGATTCATGTTTTAGTGCCATAAATACCAGAAGAATCCATAATGACTAGGCCATTATTTTGCAGGGCTGCTCTTACTGCTTTAGGCCATTTGGCTATTCCACCTTCAGTCATAAAAAGCTTGATGCTCAAAACTACCAGCATTTGTAGGCCACAAATTTCTGGCACCCCACCAAAACTTTGGTGATTTTTTTTTATGAACACATTTGGCAGAGATCTGTTTTTTCTTTTCTTTCTCTTGCTTTTTCTAGTTAAGGAAATAATTGATGCCTACTGTACCAAGTCGTAAGGAAGTCTTTCTTGCAGTGTCTGATTTTTCATGTGTGGCCTTCAGAAGTGGTCAAAAATAGCAGGAAAGGTGTCACTTCCATGCTTTGGAAAGCTGTTCTCCAGCCAGGTACTGGGCAGGGTTTGGAATTTTTACAGCCAAGTCTCTAAACAATGATTTACTTATGGATTTATTCATTAGCATTCAGATGAGTATAAAATAATAATAATAAAAAGTAAGCATGGCATATTCATGTTATAGTGAGTAGCTGTCAGCTTTTGGGAGTGAAGTTCCTATGTAAAGGATGGCAATTGCCTTGGTGGGTTTTTCAAACAGCCTGTCATTTCTTACCCTTTTATACAATCTTCAGCTTGCAAGATGATGCTTAGTGTTTAAAATGCTGTAGCTGTTGAATCTGTTCTCTTCCTGATCTTTGACAAACTAGTTATGCATGGTTTCCAGTCAACTTTCCAACAGGCTCTGTGCTTCCTGGTTGGGTACGAGATTTAACAATTGCATTAAATCATGCTGGCTCTGCTTAGAAACAACGACCTCCTCTTGGTTTTCCTGAAGCATTTGATTCTTTGGATCATGAGTTGCTGCTGTTTTGCATGAGAACTGAAAGAAGTCAGGAGGTTCTGCTTTTCTCCACCAAAGTGCTTCCGTAGGGAAA